>NC_081414.1:622080006-622380006 GCF_030272615.1 Cryptomeria japonica | reverse complement strand
GAGGATTTGAATAACATTAATCTTGTTAGAGCTTACCCGGTTAGGGGATTTTACTATTGTAATTGTTAGAAAACAACAGAAGTTTGTTGATCTGTTTGAATAGCACTACACTTGCTTGTTCAAATCCTTTTCATGCTCCTATCTACCTTTACACAAACTGCAGATACATCATCCGATTCGGCAACCACACACTCAACTAAAACTTTGCCAACACTTAAACAAAACAACTCATCAACCTTATAAACAAATCAATAGGTCGGTAACACAACAAAAACCTAATTCTCTAATAAAGATTACAAACAAATCAATTCAAGTAATGACCATTGGATTACATAATAATCTCTTTACGTCATTCAACAAAGCCTCGACCGCTCCTTGATCACTACTTCATCAAACTCAATAACTCATCACGCGCTTTGCATTACATGCAATATACTTGCTCATTCCCTAGACAAAAACCATTATCTCAACATACCAAAAATACTTTGAAACTCTCTCATACAACATGTTATGTGTCATAATCATTACTGCTCATCATCAAATCATAAACCAATACAACAAACTTCATCGGTTAGGGTTTATCATATCAACAGGTAGGGTTTACTGGTTCAACTCTCAAATACTTAGCAATATCAGTTCACTCCACAAACTTAACTACTGGTTACAAAACAAAAATATCATGTAATTGATATCAATGACAACATAACATATCATTAATGCAATCTTCATGCAAATGCCAACAAAGTAACTTTGGACAATCCTATTCTCTCAAAGATACTTTGGTGCAAGAGGGACAAGTCAAACGTGTTAATCTTAATATATCTATTCCTCTAAATTCTCCTCACTCTCCTAGAGATTATCCTAATCATCAACATATTTTGAGACAAGGTGATGTTATGAATTTTATTCATAATTTATCTCCTAACATAACATTGTGCAAAGATGAAGCTTTAGATGATGAGAATACTTCTCCCCCACCTAACAAAGTGGATAGGAATAGTAGTGATAGGAATGAGAATCTTCCTACAAAGGATATCCTTGTTGGAATTTGGCATAATTGATGCAGAATGAGATGATGCAGGTGATGCAGTTGAAAATGGATGACTACACTGGTAGAGGGTAGAAGACTATTTGTGATGAAGACATTGATATTTTGTGATTAGATGACTTGATCAGTTATTTGTGTTGTCATTGATGGCAACTGATGTCAAATGATGATTATTTATGCTTCTAATATTTTTTTTTTGTCATCTAAGTGATTTGGTTTACCGAAAGATAGGGTTTACCGATAAAGAACAAAAGTTTGTGAATTAGGATTTTAACCGGTAAAGAAGAGATATTTTGGTTGAATTGGACGATCGGTGATGATTGGTGATTTGTGGTTTGGAATGTGATCTTGTACCATGGAAAGGTGTATCTGACCGGAACCGGAACTTGTGATGACTACCAGAAGGCTTGTTTCAAAATTCTGATGAAGTTTTTCTAAGGTTTTAGTAGGGTTTAAGGACCGGTCAAGAAATCATCAAACCGGTAATGATTTTTGTTATGGCGGTGATCGACAGTGAGTCTATTTGAAGGTGGTAACATGGCACAACCCGCGTGAAATTTTTTATTACTGTTTTGGCACAATTCAAGGAAGAATTACTTGGGAAACAGTGAAACACTTAGTGGAGTGTTTTGAGGTTTTGACTTTGGTACAAATCAGAATTTTGTGATGGGTTTCGATCAACCAATGGTTGATATTGCATTGTAATTTGATGTAATGATCTGTATATTGATCTAAGATGATCTCTTATGATTTGTATTTTAATTTCATGATGTAACTAGGGTTTAGTCTCCGACCTAGTTGAGATGGCTATTTAGGATGGCATAATTGATGTTTATTATGTCGGTGGTCTTAAGAGAATGTGTTGAGCCATCCAAGAGAAGTGTGAGATCTACCTAAGAGTTTTAGTGTGTTGAGAATAACTAGATATGATCTAGCAAGCTGAGAAGTGCAAGTAACATATCACTTTTTTATTGTTGTTTCCTAACAGTTGCAACAGGTTAAATCCCTTAACTGGGTAGGTCCTAACAAGCCTTAAACATTTAAGTCCCCTAATAGGGAAGCTCTCAAAAAGAGTGGTAAATCCTCTCACGAAGTTGATCCTAACAGATCATCAAGCTCCTAACTGGGCTACTAGGCAAATCCCTTAACCAGGTGATTCCTAATAGGACATATTGTAAGCTCCTAACAGGGCATACTTCAAAAGAGTACAAATATTTTTGAGTACCAACTCTCATCATGGTTTTTCCCTATTTGAGTTTCCATGCCAAAAAAATATGTTGTTCATGTGTGGAATGCTTTTCATGTGATGTTCTTGTTTATGTTACATTTCATGCACTATTTCTAAGTACACCGGTTATGATGTTTTATTAGAGGTTTATCAAAGGTTACCAGTACTGATAAGAGTTGGTAGAGAAAGTGTTTGATCTAATAGATGAGGATAATGAGTTGGTAAATGATGAAATTTATATGATTGCTTAAGTGGTGAAAGAACTGATAGATGTGGTAAATGATTTGATTAATGTGTTAGAAAATTTGATAAAGAGGTTGTTAGATCTGATAAAAGAAGTTGAGATGTTTTATAAATGATTGCAGATCTGATATAAGTTTAAATTTGGCTTAATCTTATAAATTGGTATTAATACTGATTCACCCCCCCTCTCGGTATTAAATGGATCCTCATAGGATTAACAATCCCTTCCTCATCTATTCAACCCATTGGCCCTTCAACATGTCCTTACACAATAAATTACAAATAAGTCCATAATTAAATTCCTTCGTAATTTATCTCCTAACATAACATTGAGCAAGATGAAGCTTTAGATGATGAGAATACGTCTCCCCCACCTAACAAAGTGGACAGGAATAATAGTGATAGAAATGAGAATCTTCCTACAAAGGATATTCCTTCCTCATCTAATCAACCCTTTGGCCCTTCAACATGTCCTTACGCAATAAATTACAAATGAGACCATAATGAAATTCCTCCCTCACAATTGAAAACATTTTATGAGGTTGGTTATGATATTATTTCAAAACAAGGCTATTGTGGACAAGGTCTTGGAAAGTTTTTTATTAAGGTAAAAACAGGTTTTGAAGGGACCCGAAACCCTTTACAAATAGATTTTGAGAGGATCTAGAACCCTCAACCAGAAAGTTGTCCTTACAAAAGGAACATGAAAGCACCAGACAACCATGGGTAAAAAGGACATCCCTAACCAAAAACATGGGTTTTTTAAAAATAGGCCCCCACAACCTAAAACAAAGCTGCAAAAAGAACAGCATGCAGCCAAGCTAAAACCATCCCCCTCCCAAAAAACATTAAGATTTACATTTAGAGTTTCTCTTATGGGATCAGATAGTCCTGTCAAAAGAAGGCTTAGAGAACTTAGCTTTATTGTCCTTAACATAAATCCATCCCTCTTCCACTTGCAATACCTTAACATGCCAATCCAATGCACCAAAATCCTAAGATTGAATGTTTGTAGCTAGTGTCTTAGTCTCACCAGACCCAGCGGATGATAAAACCACACCACTGGCATGCAGTGAAATCATCGAACCCCTATCATGGTAGATGGTCGCACTAGAACTAGCAGACAGAAAAACCCCAGCATCACCAGTCCACATATGCCTGACAGACACAGTCGCACCAAAACCAGCAAGCGAAAAAACCCCAGCACCAAAAATTGCAGCCTAAGACCCATACTCACGCACTTTAGGGGTTTCAACATGATATTCTTGCATATCTTCAAAAAACCCACCATCAATGACATCTAGAGAGGATTCCTCGTGACCTTGTGCCACCTCAGAAAAACTCCTATGTTGCTCTGATTTCTTCTCAACTGTATAATGTTGTTGAGAAGCATCTTTCCATCATGTAGTCTGAAATGCCTTTTTCTCAAATCCACATTGTGCAACCGCATGACCTATTTTAAAACATATTTTACAATGGAATGGAATCCCTTCATAGTCCAAATATTGAACCCAAGAGCCCTTAGAAGATTTGAGAAAAATCTTAGCATGCAACCCTTTTGAAACATCCATTTCCACCAAAATTCAGGAAAAGGTGGATTGAATAATATTATAAGATTCAACATCCACCATCAAAAAATCTACAAGGGCCTCACCCACTTCCTCTAAAAGAGAATCAGCCCATAAATAAAGGGGGAGATTAGGAAGCCTACCCAAATGGGGATCTTATTAAACGTTTCAAAAGAAGGATTGAAATCGGAGTGCCAAGGCTTAATCATCAACAAAAATCTATCCTCTCAGCTAAAGAAATGATCACATAAGATTTTGTTTCTATCCAAAGCATTATCAAATTTAGCAATAAAAAGCCCCTTAGCCAAGGGAAAAATATGAACTTTACTAGTAATAAGAGGCTCCCATTTTTTTGAGATTCAGGAGTGCAGCTAAGGGAGGCTGGGCCAGAAACCCTTAAACAAACATATCACACCATGTAAAGAATGAAAAGAGGCATTATAATCAATTTCCTTTTCTGTATCTTCTTTCAGATTAACAGAAATGGCATTAGCAACAGGAAATAACCCACCACCAAACAACCTTTTCCCTTGCCATGACCTCAAAGCCTCACCAGTCCACCTCTGCCCAATAGACACATTCGCACCAGAACTAGCAGATGACAACGAACCCTTATCACGGCAAATGACCACACTAGATCCACCGAGCGAAAAAACCCGAACATCACCAATCCGCCTCTGCTCCACAAACACAACTACACAAGAACCAGAGGCTGGCAAAACGCCAGCATTGGCAGGTGACAAAATCTTCTCCATTTTATTTTTTACAAGGTCTTGGAAAGTTAGAACAAGGAATCAAGGTCCATATAGATCATCCCTCACAATCCACTAGAGAAGGCATTGGATACCCCACTCATCATCTCAAAAATCTACGGATGATTTTCTTAAAGTTCAAATACTTACCCATTATTTTGCAAAAAAGAAGAATTTGTAAACCTGGTCAAGACAATAATACTTTCTCCACATATCATAAAATTCATTGCCATCACACATATGAATGTCCTGATTTCCAAAATTCAATGCAAATACTCATTGATAATGGTAATATTAAAAAATGATATAGGAATAGCAATGCATTCATCTATTATGTTTCTCCTCACTATGTGATCTTAGTAGCTTACCTTTAGAGGGCTCTTTGTCATTTGTGGTGACCTACAATTTCGTGTGTAATCATAGCTGGGTAGCAACATAATAGCCTAGTTATTCTTTTCTCTACATTGGGGGACAAGAATAGTTTTTTCAATCATTCCTTCTTTACCTTTGTGGAGTTGTGTCTTTTAATTGTGGAGGTGCATATCCCTATTGAGGATCTCCTTCCTCTTATTGGAAAAAGTATTCCTAATGAGGATCTTTTCTTTGCTTTAGAAGTATCTTTATAAATGATCTCTCCTTAATTAGCAACATTATAGTCTTTCTTATTTTTGTCTCCATGGTTGGGGGACAAGAATAATGTTTCAATCATTCTCTCTATTTTCAAGGATTTCCTTTTCCTTTTTTGAGTTGCATATTTCATAACTTGATATCATTTATTGCATAGAATTATCCACCATGCGAGCACATGTGTGTCCCTTGGTTAGGATCTATTCCTTTCTTGACATTATTTATCTTTTATGAAAAAACTCTCCTTAGTGATTGCATGTAATCCTTCACTAAGGATCCACTTTTCCTAGCAATAGGGAAAGTGAGTATTCTTAGGTTCCTTCCCTTTTAAAGTATTTTATATTTATTAAAGATCTCCTCTATTGTTTGAGGTAGAAACATTTATGCAACACTAACTCATTTGACTGCAAAATCCAATGAAAGATGCACAATTAGATGTTTTGTTGGATACCTGTGATATTTGATGTGCAATTTTTAATTTTTTTAAAATTTATGCCCGACTTTCGTCGGAATTTTGATGAATGTTTTTATTGGAGTTGAGGAAAAATCAACTCTACAACTCCCAAAGATCACCTGCATGCAAACCTATCATAGAAAGAGAGAATCAAAAAAGCTATGGAGGCCATAATTCAGAGATCCAGAAAAGAGGAGTCATATTGATTGTGCAGCAAGAATGCAATTCAATAATTATAATTGTTATGAAAATACAAAGAGAGAATCCTTATAAGAGGATAAGAGGATACTCGAAACCCTAAAGGACAAAACCCTAAAGAATTATAAGATTCCTAATTTTAGCTTAAGCATGGAGTATAATAGACTAATAATTAAATAAATAATTATTAGCTAATAAAAAATAACTCCAACACCCCCCCTTAAGATGAACTTAGGGAGTAGCTACAAAACAACTAAGGACTAAAAAAGCATGTAAAAATACATGAAAGCAACAATGGGTCCCGACAACTAGGCCTGATGAGGTATCCAAGTACAATAAAATCTCTGTAAAGTGGAGAAAAGGGAGAAAACCCTATGGGAACAAAACTCCTCTCCAAGAAGAGATGAAAGCTCAAGTGAATGACTAAGAAGCCTCCAAACAAGAGTGTTCCAGAAGATAGGAACAAAAAGAAGAGAATGAAGAACACCACTAAAGCATGAAATAGCTGCAAACACTGTCGAAGAGTAACTGCTGATCTAAAGAACCTCCACTGAAATAGAACATGACTAGGTAGAGAAGACTGTAATCTGCATGAGTTCCCTCAAATGACACTACTTGAATTAGATGGTAAACAAAGGCAAACAATTGAACTTGAGGATACACATGGCATGAAACACCAAAGCCTGAAGAGTTGATCGATCGAACCAAGGAAGCATTAGAACAACATGACAAACCTCTACATAATGCTGAAAAGGGAGAGGGACAGGTGCACTGAAAAGAACGACCAACAAGAACTGCATGATGAAGAACCAGGAACATCGAAGGTGCGGAGAAAATTACATAGTGTCGTGGAAGGAACACTTACTTGACACACATCATGAGGCAAATGTTGTGGAAGGAACACTCATGTGACAAAGGTAGATGGCAAACAAAGGAAAACATCAACCCCCCCATGGCACTTTATAAGTAGTGCATGTACAATAAGGCACAAGATGTGCAAGATCCCAAGTATACAATGCATGATGGCACTTTATCTCAGTGTGTTTGCATAAATAAAATGCTACAATGATCAAAAGAGACAGAAGATTAGAAATAGAAAGAACAACCAAAGATGAGACATCCTACTCAAAGAAAGAAATCCTAGAACCTGAAACATCCAAGATATTCACCAGAGTGCTGAAAAGAAAAAAACTGAATAAAATATACCTAGAGAAGAATCTGGAAAGAAAACTCATATGAATGGAAAGAACATAGAACAAGCTTTCCAATAATTTTTTTTTTTTGAAAAATGGAGTTCGGATGCTCAAGCTATGTCTCCTAGAGTGCAAAAATGAACCTCCAGCTTTGACAGCAAAAAAAGCCATCAAAAAAGAAAAATCAAAAGTTCAAACTTCTAGATCTGGATAGAGCTCAGAAAGAGGTTTTTGATGATAAAATATTTGTAAAAAAATGTCTTTGTTTACCCAAGTTATGGCAAAAAAACCAATAGCCTGCCAAAAAAATACCTTCAAGAAAAAATGCCCCTGCTGGTGCCAGGGAAGTGGTGTCTAGGTGGCTGCAAGGCAGCAGTAGGGTGACAGCCAAACAAAGCAGGTGGAGGGCGGGCATCCAACGGGTGGGCAGGGCAGGCAGGATGGGTCGATCGGGCGGAGCAGGCGGTGGAAACCAAGCTGGGCGAGGTGAGGGTCGAGTAGAGTAGACGACGGGTAGCAGAGCGGCAGTGGCGGTGGGACCCGTGCGGCGGCGGTGGCAGGACCCAAGTGGTGGCGACGACAGCTCCCGGCAGCGTTTGTAGAACCTAGGCGACGGTGACCGCTAGCGGTAACCGCCAATGCGGCCCCGATAGTAAACAAATCATCGGCGGTCCATGTTGACCTCGTCGGCCTAGGCAAGTTGTTAAATTGCACCCAAAAAAAAAACTCAAACTGCATGCCCGAGGCCGTACAACCTAGGCTTCAAAAAAAAATTTGCCTCCCGAACACCTGACACCAAAATATATCGAATTTTATATTAAAATTCATGGAAATGGCCTTCGAAATCCAACCATGAGGTCCTTTTGGCACCAAAATGTACCAAAAAATAAGCTATCCCCATAAATGAAAAAAAACAACTACACGAACCCCCGAAAACACATATCTGAAGAACAAGGCCCAAAATCTCTCATGAAGAGAACAGGGGCATGCAGATCTAAGGCTCTGATACCATGTTGGAGTTGAGGAAAAATCAACTCTATAGCTCCCAATATCACTTGCATGCAAACCTGTCACAGAAAGAGAGAAGCAAAAAAGCTATGGAGGCCAAAATTCAGAGATCAAGAAAAGAGGAGTCATATTGATTGTGCAACAAGAATGCAATTCAATAATTACAGTTGTTATGAAAATACAAAGAGAGAATCCTTATAAGAGGATACTCGAAACCCTAAAGGAGAAAATCCTAAAGAATTATAAGATTCCTAAGTTTAGCTTAAGCATGGAGTATAATAGACTAATAATTAAATAAATAATTATTAGCTAATAAAAGATAACTCCAATAGTTTTTTTAATAAATAAAAGTGAGCTCAACGATTTATAAATGACTAATTTGATCATCAGATAAAATACACAACTAAACATTAGATTTATGCTTGGACAACAGTTATATGTATGTATGTATGTACACATAAATATGTATATGTATATGTATACATATTAAATGTGTATATATATATATGTGTGTGTGTGTGTAAATATATATTTATATTTTTTAATATATATTATATTTATATATATATTTGTGTGTGTGTGTAAATATATATCTGTAATATAATATATATTTAAGTTACACCATGTTATGGGTACCTAACATGATGGTCCTGCATTATGATGCTAGTCATAATTAATTATTTTAATTTCCACAAAAAACTTCCAGCCATAATCCTAATGGGTTGTGCAAAGAATCTTATCCATTAGATTATTTTAATCTCTATCATTGGATCTTAGGGCTTCAAAGGAAGACCCTAACATATATTAAGATGGAAAGTAACCCTATTCTCTCATTTGAACATTTTCTCAAGCTTTCTAACCCTAGCCTCTTCCATTGAAGCTATTGTTGCAGGTTTCTCAAAAGTGCTTCATCAAACAAGCTATGGAATCAAAGCTCTAATTTTTTTCTTATATTGTTAGCAGATTTGCAGGTTGGGAAGGAGTGACGGCCATATGCATTTGTGGGAGATCAAAATCTCCATTTTATTTGTTTTGGGTTTGCACAAATTTTATTTTGAAATTTTTTTTCTTTCCCTCTTGTTTTCTCAAAACCCTAGATATAATTTTTCTCTTATATTGTTTAAAGATATCTAGTTTAGGAAGGAGTGGTGGCCATATGCATTTTTTGGGAGATCAAAATCTTCATTTTATTTGTTTTGGGTTCGCACCAATTTTCTTTTGAATTTTCTTTTGGTTTACCACAATTGTGGAGGCCACAGTTGTGGGATCCACGGTCGTGGAACCCATGACTCCACAGTCATGGAAACCATGGCTTGTGGTTTCCCACAGAGTTGTGGGGTTTCCACAGCCAAGAACCCACAGCCTTTGGTTTCCCACAGAGTCATGGGGTTTCCACAAAGTCGTGGGTCTCTGCAAAAGTAAAAAATATTTTTTTAATTAAAGTTTTTTTTTTAATTTTTTAATGGTGTGTGTGTGTGTGTCTATATATATATATATATATTAGTTTAATAATGAAGGTTAATTTTGAAAAAGGTTTTATAGATGAATAAGATTTTTGTGAATTTTTTCTTATAGTATTTTTTGAAATCTAAATTTAATAGTAGTGCACATTTTAGTAACAGTATTGCAATATTCATAATTAAAATGAATTTAACCAACATTTCATATCTAGATGACATCCAAACTTATGAATATTAGTCACTATCTCTTAACTATTTTGATACAAATGACTAAATATACTACCGATAGACATAAATCAATTGGTATTTAAATGACAATTAGTGATTACACTGACTAAATAAATGACTACCATGACTAAGTAAATGGCCAGTTAACAAGAATCAATGACTAAAATATATTAGTTTTTATCGATTTTCCAACGAAAATCAGTTCGTTGATTTTTCGATAAAATTAGGTTCGCAGCTTTTCCAAACTTCAAGAACACTCAAACAAAAACAGATATCACAAAGAAAGATAACTTGCAAAGCACCAAATCACAAACCATCTAAAATGAAGACCATCCCAAAAAATCTCCAAAAATCTCAGCTCAAGGTTTGATCACACTGGAATATACCGAAGGAAATACTGAACTTTGCAAAGCACTGACCAGAAAAACAAACTGCAAAATGGGATCATATGATATGATCAATTAGGCTTTCAGGATCACCAAAACAAATAAAAAATAATATAATGATACTAGAGATACTCCATACACCAAACCATGATCCCAATAAACCAATCTGCAATCACCGGAGCAGGAATATGTTGACATCAATGACAACATATCCTAGTGTAGCGTCCTAAAATTGTGACACTTGCAATTTTGACCGCATTTGGGTCTTGACGATGGCGACGCAACACGGAACCTGAATGGAGACCCTGAAACTTGTTCATGACACCAAAAACTGCATTTTTCAGTACCCTGGCCTGATCCTCCTTGCACCCTGCTGTCCCTTGAGGTGGGACCATGGCGCCCAGCGCCTTGGTCCCTGGCCCTATTTTGGGGCCGGTCTCTTATGGGGCTTCGGGTCTTTAAGTTTGCAAATTGGAAAATAACCTTCCTAGGTCGGCTTAAGGTCAAAAAAATCAGTCTATCAACCTTAATTGGCAAGTATATAAACTACATTTCCTCTCCCATTTTGGTAAGATGGAAAAAAGGCAGAAGCGGCATTCAAGCATTCCAACATTCAAGCATTTCTTTCAAGCAATTGATCATTCTAAGTCTCCATTCAAGGCTAGGTGTTGCATTCAAGACAAGGATTCAACCATTGAAGAGGAGATCACATACAACATACAACATACAACAACATTTACACCTTTGCATGTAAGAATACAAACATTCTTACAACAAGGTACTAGTACTTGTTTTACATTACAATCATTTACATTTACAGCATTTCTCATTTCTTGGTTAATTCCAAAACCGGGGTTTGACCTAAGGGCAAACCCCTAATCCCTAACCCCCCAATCATCCTCTCTTTTCTGTGTGTAGGTTGCAGGTACGCGGCTGTAATTGAAGATCTGGAATCCTTGTGCAAAGACAAACAGATCCCCCTTCGTTTCGCAGATTTTTCGGAGGACCGTGTGCACGTCGGGCGCCATCGTCCTGTCAACTTTTGCTCAAATTTGTAGGACAGCGCCGTCTCAACATTTTACTGCTAATTCCAGGTTCGTAGCTTCATCCTATATTCCTATCTCTGTTTATAAGTGAATCTTTCTCACTTTTTATGCATTCCTAGCTTAATCCTTCTATCTACATTCTTTACAAAAGAGGGTAGCCTTGTTGTCTTAACCCTTGAAACTCATTTAGAATCCAATCTTGCATTGTATGGGATTGGATCTTGTGGGTTTCAACCCCTCTTTTGAATGTAAAGTCTCCCCTAAGTGAAAATCGTCAACCCTAGTGACCTCCTTCCCCTCTCTTCGAAGTGGTGGGGGAAAAACTTAGGGTTCGCTCGCGGTTTTCCGCTTTACATTTTGGTGAACCTGACGTGAACATCCTTTCTGATTATTCATGGTTAGATCTAAAAATTGGATGCCTTGATTACATTTCCATGTTTGATCTTTTGCAAATTTTAGAGGTTAATTGCATAAAAACCCTAAATTTTCTTTTTAGTAATTGAGCTTGTGAAATGTCTAATTGTTAATGTTTGTTTTAGATCTACCCTTCTATTGCAAATTGTCAATTCATATCTGTGCTTTAATTTTGAAAATTAAGTGGTTAAGTGTCAAAACCCTAATTTTTAAAACCTTCCTGATTCAACCTTTGACTGACAATTTCACTGATCAAAACATCTCCAAATCGGCTGTAACTTTGGATTCCGCAACAAAATCATAATATCTTTCATCCCTGAAAATTTGGAAAAAAGTTGCGAGGACCATGTGCACCCCGAGCGCCATCGTCCCTGACATTTTTTCTGAAATTTCAGGAGTTAGATCTTACTGTATTTTTCTGCTAAAATCCAGAATTTTGGCTAATTTTATCAATTCTAACACTTTCAAAATTAAAGTCAAAGTTGGTCTAGTGATTGCTTGGATTAAGGCTTCTAATCATTCAAAAATTGTTGAAATTGAAATTTTGTGGCAAAATTGTGTTCTTACTGTCCTAAATCTAAAAAGTGTGTTGGCATTCATTCGACATTTTAATGCTTTATTCAAATTTTTGCAATTTGTGACTTTTGAAATTAAGTGTTTAATTAAAACAACTTTGATTTCCGCTTTCAAAATTGAATTTTGTGTGAAATTGAGTCAACTTTTAAATTTCAAAACTTGCATTGCTTTTTCTATTCCCTCTAAAATCATAAAATTCAAAATTTTTGTTTCCCTCTCTTTTTCAAAATTCAAATTTTGCATTTTTCAACAATCTTGGTAGGGTTCAATTTTGAGATTGCAACTTTAATTTGGCCTATCTACAGATCGTAAAATCACTCAATTTTTTCAGGTTAGCTTTAAAATCATCATAACTTTCATCCCTGCAAATTTTGAAAAAAGTTGCGAGGACCGTGTGCACTCCGTTCGCCACGGTCCCTGACATTTTTTCCGAAATTTCGGGAGATTGTCGTGATTGCATTTAACAGCTTAAATCTAGAAGATTGGCTGATTTTATTGAAATTTGCTACCTCTAAATTCAAAATTTTCTCTCCCTCTCTAGTGCATGAGTTTTACAACAATAGGCCCTACTTACACTATTCCCGTTAGACGAAGCCGTAGAATTAAGTCTTTCCAAGGTTTAATTACCGAGGAGATGGAACCTAATTTGAATAGCCTTTTTAACGAGGACACGGGTAATTCCTCTAATCCTCTTAATGATGAAGAAGCTCTCCATGAGGTTTCTAAAGAACAAATTTTGAAATTGGATAACCAATTTGGTGATTTTCAGCAATGGATGTCTCAAGAGTATCCCGATAGTCAAGCTCTTTCATTAATTGAGGGTCTAAAATGTATGGTTCAAAGTGATAAGAATGGAATTGATATTTTGCGTGGTATTGCACACATCATGGATTCGAATGTGATGCCTATGAAGAGTTGTGCCGAAACTTTAGGTTATACACAACCTCCCACTCAAGTCAATCATTCTATTTCGTTGACAACTTCTATTGCTAGTATACCTACCTTTACATCAAACATAATGACTACTTCTATACAAGACATTCCGCCTATGATCACAAATCATGGGGGCAATCCTTCTTCTTCAATCAACACTCTTCCTTCATTCAATCCGACTTCTTCATTCATTCCTTCAATGAGTGTTCCTATTATATCTCCACAAATGAACATGACGCAAGGGGGCAATTCATTTAACCATTCCATTCCTCCTTGTAGTGTTCCTCCTTTCCAATCCTCTCCTATGACTAATTATCATAGTGTCCCGCCACCTTACTCTCAATCAATACCTTCTTTTCATAACATAATACCTCCATCACAATCTAACACATCTAATATGAACTCTTCGACTGAAGTGACCATTAATAATCTTGCACAAACTGTTTCTTCTTTACAGCAACAAATTGCCTCTATGAATCAATCTAAGTTTAGTGTGCCCACATTTGATGTTGCGAGCCCACTTTCTCTTGACATTGTTCGAGCTATCCCTCCTAAGCATGTTGAGATCCCGCATTTGGAGCTTTATAATGGTAAGGGTGATCCTCTAACACATGTTAAGACTTTTCAAACAATATGTACTGATTTTGCTTATAACCAAAGGTTGCTTGCAAAATTGTTTACTAGGACATTAAGAGATAAAGCCCTACAATGGTATTGCTCGTTGCCTTCTTATTCTATTACTTCTTTCGAACAATTTGCAAATGCTTTTATTCAACAATTTCAAAACAATATAAGTCCTAAAGTTACTTTGATTGATTTAATGCATTGTAAACAAGGTGTTAAAGAAAAAGTGACTGATTTCATTGGTAGATATTGTTGAAATGTGGCGACTGATCAACAAAGTACTGTACACTCAGCACGTATCCTTGCCGGGGTCCGGGGCCGGGCTGGGCCCCGGGCAGGGGTTCGAGGGTGGCAGCCCCCGAGAAAAGCGGGGGTTCGGGGGCGGTAGCCCCCGAGAAAAAAAATTTTGCCATTTTTTTTGATGAAAACCGACATTGTAATAAAACCCTAAAAAAGGCCGACTTTGTTTGTTGCCCTAAAAACGGATGTTATAAGCGGCTGGGATGCTTAAGGCATTGTAAGGTTGATGTACTGCTTTTGCTGGATAATAAGAAAGATTGGACGGCTGTGTATGGTGGACGTAACCCATTCTGGGTGAACCACGTTAAATCTCTGTGTTATCTGTGTCCTGTTTTATTTCTTTATCTTTTGTATTTAAATCTGCATATAATTGTTAGCTCATATTTGCTTCGGATCTGCTTGAAACCCTAACAATTGGTATCAGAGCGAGGTTTTCTGTAAATTGGCAGGACTTTCAGATTTGAGTGGGAGCAATGGAGGATTCCAAATTCAAGGTCGAAAAGTTTAACGGCCAGAATTATCAGTTATGGAAAATGCAGATGGAGGATTACCTGTATCAAAAGGATTTGTGGCGGCCATTGGAAGGAAAGGCAAAGAAACCGACCACAATATCAAATGAAGAGTGGGACATTTTAGATAGAAAGGCTTTGGGATCCATTCGATTGTGCCTTGCGTCGTCTGTAGCATTCAATATAACAGAAGCAAAAACGACTGTAGATTTGATGGCAACATTGGCTAAGTTGTATGAGAAACCCTCGGCTTCAAATAAGGTATTTCTTATGAAGCGTTTGTTTAATTTGAAAATGAGTGAGGGAGGATCTGTAGCGGAGAACTTAAATGAATTTAATACAATTACCAGTCAATTGTCTTCGGTAAAAATTACCTTTGCATAAGAGGTTAGGGCTCTCTTGATTTTATGTTCTTTGCCAGAAAGCTGGAATAGCTTGGTTATGGCTGTAAGTAACTCTGTCTCTGGTAAAAATACTTTGGTATTTGATGATATTGTTGGTGTTATCCTAAGCGAGGAAATGCGAAGGAAAAGCACAGGTGAGACTTCAACATCATCGGGTAGTGTTTTGAATGTGGAGAATAGAGGAAGATCAAAGGAAAGAGGAAAAGGCCCTGGGAATGAGAAGTCACGAGGGAAGTCAAAGAAAGGACGCTCTCAATCTAGAGGAAAGAAAGATTGCTGGTACTGCGGAAAGCCTGGTCATCTAAAGAAAGACTGTTGGTCTCGGAAAAACAAAGAAGGAGACAAAAATGAAAATGACAGTAAGGAAGCTAATATTGCAAGTAATACTTTACAAGATGCTTTAATCTTATGTTTGGATAATGTTAATGATTCCTGGGTAATAGATTTTGGGGCTTCATTTCATGCTACACCCCATAGAAAATATTTTCTAGATTATGTTCAAGGTGATTTTGGACAGGTATATTTGGGTGATGATGAGCCCTGTCAAATTGTTGGAAAAGGAAAGATAAAGATCAAGTTGCAGAATGGTAATGACTGGTTTCTGCAGGAGGTAAGACATGTTCCTAATTTAAGAAGAAATTTAATTTCTGCAGGGCAACTAGGTAGTGAAGGTTGCATAGTTACCTTCTCAGACAGTATGTGGAAGGTCACTAAAGGATCATTAGTAGTAGCTAAAGGTGCAAAGGTAGGCACATTATATCTGTGTACTGGTAACACTTACTCTACCTTAGCTGCTACAGATAAAGTTACTGCAGGGACAACAACAATAAATGTTGCAAGAACAGATTCGATAATGTGGCACCATAGGCTTGGGCACATGAGTGAGAAAGGGATGAAAATCCTTCACTCCAAAAATCTATTGCCAGGACTAAAGAAGATTGATTTAGAGTTTTGTGAAAACTGTGTTTATGGTAAACAGAAAAGAGTCAGATTTCTCAAGGTTGGGAAAGAGAAGAAGAGTGAGAAGTTAGAGCTTGTACATTCAGATGTATGGGGACCGGCTCAGGTATCATCTCTTGGTGGCTCTTGTTATTATGTTATTTTTATTGATGACTCAACCAGAAAAACATGGGTATATTTCCTAAAACAAAAATCAGATGTTTTTGAAACTTTTAAGAAATGGAAAGCTTTGGTTGAGAATGAGACAGGAAAAAAGTTGAAGTGTCTCAGATCGGATAATGGAGGTGAGTATTGCAGCAAAACATTTGAAGATTACTGTTCCTTAAATGGGATTCGAAAGAAGAAGACAGTTCCGGGAACTCCATAGGAAAATGGTGTGTCAGAGAGAATGAATAGGACCATCATGGAACGTGCAAGGAGCATGAGATTGCATGCTGGATTGCCCTTACATTTTTGGGCAGATGCTGTACATACTGCTGTCTATTTGATAAATAGAGGACCTTCAACCCCTTTGGATGGTGGTATTCCAGAGGAGGCATGGACTGGTAAAAAGGTAAATTATTCTTTTCTAAAAACTTTTGGTTGTGAAGCTTTTGTCCATGTTGATAAAGAAAACAGAACCAAGCTTGATGCTAAATCTCAGAAATGTACCTTCATTGGATATGGGATAGATGAATATGGCTATCGGTTATGGGATTTTGAAAATAAGAAAATAATTAGAAGTAGAGATGTTATATTCAATGAGAAGGTTGTGTATAAAGAACAAATGCAGGAAAAGAAGCATGAACAGGACAAACAAGAATATGTGGTGTTGGATGAGATTCCTGAAAATGAAATGCCACAGGTACCTGATGCTCAGCAACAATAGATTGTCCCACAAACTCCTACAAGTGTTAGACGTTCTACGAGGACAAGTAGACCCCCTGAAAGATTTTCTCCTTCTTTGTATTCTATTTTATTAACGGATTCTGGTGAACCAGAAGAATATGAAGAAGCAATGCAGGTGGATGCCAAACAACAGTGGCAACTAGGCATGAAAGAGGAGATGGACTCCTTGATGAAAAATAAGACTTGGGACTTAGTCCCTTTACCTGCAGAAAAAAGAGCCTTGCCTAACAAATGGGTTTATCGGCTGAAGGAGGAGGAAGGAGGTCAGAAAAGATATAAGGCCAGACTTGTGGTAAAAGGTTTTGCACAGAAAAAGGGTATAGATTATGATGAAATATTTTCTCCAGTTGTAAAAATGACCTCAATTAGAACTGTACTTAGTCTTGTGGCTGCAGATGATTTACATCTTGAACAATTAGATGTCAAAACAGCTTTTCTCCATGGAGATCTGGAGGAGGAAATTTACATGTTGCAACCACAGGGATATGAGGTCAAAGGTAAGGAGAACTTGGTGTGCAGGTTGAAGAAAAGTTTGTATGGCCTAAAGCAAGCACCCCGACAATGGTATCTAAAATTTGATAGTTTCATGGCTGAACACGGTTATCATAGATGTCATTCTGATCATTGTGTATATTTTAAGAGATTTGATAATGGCAGTTATATTATCCTATTGCTTTATGTTGATGACATGCTTGTTGTTGGGTCTAACATGCAACATATAAATGATCTTAAACAAAAATTAGCCAGGTCATTTGCTATGAAGGATTTGGGTGCAGCTAAGCAAATTCTTGGTATGAGGATTACACGGGACAAGAAAAATAGAACCTTGAATTTGTCCCAAAGTGAGTATATAAAGAAGGTGTTGAAAAGATTTAACATGCAGGATGCAAAAGCAGTTAGTACACCTTTGGCTAGTCATTTCAAATTGACTAAGGAGATGTGCCCAAAGGCACAGGAAGAGGTTAATAAAATGTCTAACATCCCGTATTCATCAGCTGTTGGTAGTCTGATGTATGCAATGGTATGCACAAGGCCAGATATTGCACATGCAGTGGGAGTTGTGAGTAGGTTTATGAGTAATCCGGGTATGGAACATTGGAATGCTGTAAAATGGATTCTTCGGTATTTGAAAGGAACTATTACGAAGGCATTATATTTCAAAGGATCTAATGTTGCTCTAAGTGGATTTGTTGACTCTGATCTCGCTAGTGATATTGATTCACGGAGGAGTACTACAGGGTATGTTTTTACTATAGGGGGAACTGCAGTCAGTTGGATTTCTAGGCTGCAAAAGGTTGTTGCACTTTCAACCACTGAAGCTGAGTATGTTGCTGCTACAGAAGCCAGCAAAGAAATGATTTGGTTGCAATATTTTCTAAAGGAATTAGGTCAGACACAAGAGGATAGCCCATTATATACTGATAGCCAGAGTGCCATTCATCTTGCGAAGAACTCTGCTTTTCATTCAAGGACAAAGCACATTCAGCTCAGGTACCACTTCATCCGGACTGTTTTGGAGGAGGGTCAGTTACGGCTTGAGAAGATTCACACAAGTGAGAATCCTGCTAATATGTTCACAAAGGCAGTTCCACAGGAGAAGCTGATTTCTTCATCAGTTTCTATTGGTCTTCTTGATTGATAATTGTGGAATTTATACCAGTCAAGTCCTAATGTTTTATCCAGCGGATGTTGCATGTACAGTGGTGTCGTGTAGTGTTAGTCTCCAAGTGGGAGATTGTTCGGTGTGGAGCTTGATCAGTCTCCAAGTGGGAGATTGTTGAAATGTGGCGATTGATCAGCAAAGTACTGTACACTCAGCACGTATCCTCGCCGGGGTCCGGGGCCGAGCTGGGCCCCGGGCAGGGGTTCGGGGGCGGCAGCCCCCGAGAAATTTTTTTTTGCCATTTTTTTTGATGAAAACCGACATTGTAATAAAACCCTAAAAAAGGCCGACTTTGTTTGTTGCCCTAAAAACGGATGTTATAAGCGGCTGGGATGCTTAAGGCATTGTAAGGTTGATGTACTATTTTTGCTGGATAATAAGAAAGATTGGACGGCTGTGTATGGTGGACGTAACCCATTCTGGGTGAACCACGTTAAATCTATGTGTTATCTGTGTCCTGTTTTATTTCTTTATCTTTTGTATTTAAATCTGCATATAATTGTTAGCTCATATTTGCTTCGGATCTGCTTGAAACCCTAACAGATATAAGCATTTGTATGCTCAAATTTCTTTTCCAGTGCCTGACAATGATATTCAAAGAATCTTTATTTCTAATTTACAAAAAGATATTTGAGACAAACTGTTGTTTTCTGAGTTTACTTCTTTTCAACAGTTGTGTGCAACTCTTCACAATTATCAACTGACTGTGAGTCAAATGGAACAAGCAAATCCTATGGCTCCGAGTGATAAGGGTGATAGTAGTAAACAACCATTTGGAAAGTTTAAACCGAATAGAGAGTCCATTAAATTCAATGAAAACATCATCAACAACAATGTGAATGCAGCATCAGGTGTGCCTCCTATTTCTAAGTTTTTCAAGAAAGAAAGAAAGTTTACTCCTTTGAATGAATCATTGCATAGTATTATGAATAAGTTATTGGAACAAAATGTGCTTACTCTCCCTCCTATAAAGCAAATCGATCCTACAAAGATTAATTCACCCTATTTTGATAACAAATCTTTTTGTCAATTTCATCGTCAACTAGGGCATGATATTGAAAAATGTTTTGCTTTAAAGGGTAAAATTCAAGATTTGATTGATAATAATACTATCTCTGTTTCAGGAGTGAATGATAAAGGCAACACATCTGTAGCTCCTCCTAACCAAAATCTTAAGATTTTTACTGATCCATTACCTTCTCATACCTCTAATGTGATTGAGACTAATGATTCCTCTTTCTCATCTGATGGTCTTGTGTCTATGACTCTGAATGTGATTAACTTTGTAGAACAGCAAGAAAACCCTAAAGAACCTTCCATCACATTTGATTCTAGTGAAACTATTAGGGCACTTGATGGTCCTTTATACATAGTTGCAAAAGTCAAGAATACACCTTGTCGTGGAGTGCTTATTGATCCTTCCTGCATGGTTAATGTTATTACTGAAGAATTTCTCTTTACGTTGCAATTGAATCAAGTGATCTATGACAAAACAAATGTGATTGTGAAATTATTTGATGCATTTTCTTCTCCTGCAATTGGTTCTATTACATTACCTATTGAGGTCCATAACAAATCCCTTGATGTGAACTTTGCTATTATTCCTTCATCCGAACAATTTCGTGTGAAGCTAGGCTATCCTTGGCTATCTTCCATGAACGCTATTGCTTCTCCTATTCATAAATTTTTGAAATTTCCCCATAATGGTGAAGTTGTTACTGTCAATCATAGTCTCTTTAAACCAGCTGAAAGAACTTCTAGCGTTCCTATTGATTATTTTTGGCCTAAACAATTCCAACCTCTTCCACCGCGAAGTGATCATCTTTTCAAATCTTATCAAGAGTGGAAAACAGATATGATTCTATCTCTAAGTGAACCTAGAACACCCAAACTTGATATTCCTATCATTCTTGAGAAGGAAGTTCTTCCTTTGAAACATAAAACTAATGTCTTTCCTCAAGAAGATTCCCAACCCATTCCTATGGATGTGACTATGTCTATGTCTAAAAGCAGACCTAGACCTCCTCGTCATGATGGACTTGGTCTTCTTCCTAAACCAAATATTCCTCCTTTATATGGAGCAGTTCCTCCTCCTTTCTCTTATGGAGAGAAGAGACCTTCCTCTTCTCCTATTATCCAGCCTAAGAGACCACAACCTAAACACCCAAGTGATAAGGATGAGAACATTCCTCCTCCTCAATCTTCTCAACTTCCTACTAAGACTAGACAAAATCGTTCTGCACGTGAACGCCGACGAAAGTGTCATCTTAGAGCTCAAGCAGCTGCTTCTCAAACTTTGCAATCCCCAAAAACACCTTCAACAAGCATTATTCCATCTTCTCCAAAATCTCCTAAACATAAGATGCATGATGATCTTGATCCTGTACGAGTTAAAGATCCTATTTTTATAAATCTTGATGATGATATAGATGAAAATGTTATTCATGATGAAAATGTTACTTCTCTTGCTTCTGATAGTGAATATGAATTTGTTGATGTTGATAACCATTTATCTAACGAATTTTCTAAAGCACTTATCCTAGCTCCTCGACAAGAACAACGTGGCTTGGAACATGAACATAGCCCTTTTTTGGATCTTGTGATAGCTCCATCTGCTGTGTTGGATGTTCCTCCTCTAGCGTGTTCCCTGCCTTCCTGAAACATTGATCAGCAAGATCGGGGGGTGGATGACATGCTAGACTAGTTTCATTAGCATAGCAGACTCTTTCCTCCTCTCCTTCTTTTGTTACTTCTTCTATGTGTTATTCTCATTCTTCTATTTGTTGTCCTTAGTGTTGTCTACTTGAGGACGATGCAAAGCATTGAGATCTCTTTTGGTCTCTCTCATGTTGACTCAAAAGACACATGTGTTCCCTTCTTCTAGGTGACCTTCCTTGATTGGGGAATGAAGAAAAATTATGCATACATACATATGATATACATGAATTATCATACAGCATACTGACCCCGAGGAAAGCGAAGTCACCTCATGCTTTGTGTTTTGTGTCTATTATCCTTGGGTTATCTCACACTTGGGGGCTAAATCTTTGTGATAACATGCTCCTTTCCCTTCTCATTTATTATGTGTATCACTACCTTAAAGCAATCAACCCCATTGAGGTGTGTGTGATCGCTTTAATGTAGGGGGGCATACACCCCGTCTATCCCTTCAGGATACTTGAAAATTTCTGGCAAACTTAGCTTTGCCTTGAAAATTTTTGGTATTTTTCTTACATGACTCATAGTGAGGGAACCTTACTACTGACAGTCATGGTTCTCCCTCGTGATCTTCCCTTTTACTTTGTCAATCGAAGTCGTAAGATCCTTAGTCCACTGGGGGCTTGGTGTGTCTTGCCTCCTTGACGTGGTGAAAGTCTTTCAATGTTGTTTCCTTGTACTTTACCGGAAGTATGAGCGTACGCTTATACTCCCGCTAAAGTGGGGGCTAAATGTAGCATCCTAAAATTGCAACACTTGCAATTTCGATC
Source organism: Cryptomeria japonica (assembly GCF_030272615.1). Lineage (NCBI taxonomy): Eukaryota > Viridiplantae > Streptophyta > Pinopsida > Cupressales > Cupressaceae > Cryptomeria > Cryptomeria japonica. The sequence continues at coordinate 622,357,808 of NC_081414.1, read as the reverse complement.
GCATTTGGGTCTTCACGATGGCGACGCAACACGGAACCTGAATGGAGACCTCGAAACTTGTTCATGACACCAAAAATTGCATTTTTCAGCACCCTGGCCTGATCCTCCTTGCACCCTGCTGTCCCTGGAGGTGGGACCATGGCGCCCAGCGCCCTGGTCCTTCAGGACTAGGGCACCCAGTGCCTTGGTCCCCCAGGACCATGGCGCCCAACGCTCTGGTCCCTGGCCCTATTTTGGGCCCGGTCTCTTATGGGGCTTCGGGTCTTTAAGTTTGCAAATTGGAAAATAACCTTCCTAGGTCGGCCTAAGGTCAGAAAAATCAGTCTATCAACCCTAATTGGCAAGTATATAAACTACATTTCCTCTCCCATTTTGGTAAGATGGAAAAAAGGCAGAAGCGGCATTCAAGCATTCAAGCATTTCTTTCAAGCAATTGATCATTCTAAGTCTCCATTCAAGGCTAGGTGTTGCATTCAAGACAAGGATTCAACCATTGAAGAGGAGATCACATACAACATACAACATACAACAACATTTACACCTTCGCATGTAAGAATACAAACATTCTTACAACAAGGTACTAGTACTTGTTTTACATTACAATCATTTACATTTACAGCATTTCTCATTTCTTGGTTAATTCCAAAACCGGGGTTTGACCTAAGGGAAAACCCCTAATCCCTAACCCCCCAATCGTCCTCTCTTTTTTGTGTGTAGGTTGCAGGTATGCAGCTGTAATTGAAGATCTGGAATCCTTGTGCAGAGACAAACAGATCCCCCTTCGTTTCGCAGATTTTTCGGAGGACCGTGTGCACGCCGGGCACCATCGTCCCGTCAACTTTTGCTCAAATTTGCAGGACAGCATCGTCTCAACATTTTACTGCTAATTCTAGGTCCGTAGCTTCATCCTATATTCCTATCTCTGTTTATAAGTGAATCTTTCTCACTTTTTATGCATTCCTAGCTTAATCCTTCTATCTACATTCTTTACAAAAGAGGGTAGCCTTGTTGTCTTAACCCTTGAAACTCATTTAGAATCCAATCTTGCATTGTGTGGGATTGGATCTTGTGGGTTTCAACCCCTCTTTTGAATGTAAAGTCTCCCCTAAGTGAAAATCGTCAACCCTAGTGACCTCCTTCCCCTCTCTTCGAAGTGGTGGGGGAAACACTTAGGGTTCGCTCGTGGTTTTCCGCTTTACACCTAGCAGCAGCAATGTTCAACACTAACCTCCCTTTGTGTGTCTTTTATCTCTATTTGTCTTTTTTAGTTTTTTTTCTGTGTCCTTGTATGTGATTGTGTGAGTTAAGATCCTAGGGTTGGGGGCTTGTTCCTTCAAATTTAGTGATCTTTCACTCTCTCTCTCCCCTACTTTACCATGAGTATGCAAATAGGCTCATACTCCCACTAAAGTGGGGGGTAAATGTACCATCACAAATTGTAACCCTATACAATTTACACCACTTTTTATGCCCTTTCCTTAGTATGATCTATTTTATCTCCTATTCAATCCTATTTTTGTCCTTTCACCTTGAAACAAATGTCATTTATTCACATGGTAGTTCAAACCTCCATCTTGGGCTATGTGTACAACATCTTTGGCCTATCCATTGTGTTTTGGGTAGACAATGGTGCATCCTAGGATAGCGATACCCAAAGCACCCTTGTCCTCCCAAATTGGGCCCAATTTTGAATAGGTCGATGCACGTTTCTTGCCGATTGGTTTTGGATCACAATGTCTCAATTTGATTGTTGAAGGTCCACCTAATTAGGGAAATACCTTGAGAACCCTATATAAGAGCATTCTTCTAATTCATTGAGACATCCGCTTTCCAAGAATCATCCACTACATTTGATTCATATCCACCTTCAAGAATTCATTGAGCATCAAGGAACCATTTTATCCCACCATATCCTTCAAGCATTCTTAAAGACCTATACACCATAGAGTATAAAATTACTTCAATCATCATGTAAGCATGTGTGTTTGATTAGGTCATTCATGCCTTGTCATATTATGTGATGATATCGCATCAACACTTGTGATCACATTCAAAGACCACTGGATCATCAACCTAAAATCATTTATAATATATCTAAGGTATATCATTCAACATCTACTTTATTATTTCAATTCATTTTAAGGGTTAATTCCAAACCCTGGATTTGACATAGGTAAACCCCTATTCCCGCCATCTTTAGATTCTCTTTCTATGTGCAGGTGACAAGTTCAAGAGATGCAAATTTAGAACCAGGTATAGTAGACAAAGACGATTAGATCTATCTTTTGCAGGCCTAAAAACTGGAGGACAGATTCACCCCAAACTACATTGTCCTATGAATTTCCCACAAAACATTTGGGATAGACTTTGAGCAACATTCTGGTTCTAGATCAATTAATTGTGTCTATATTTGACATCCAAGGGACATATACGCTCGGAGCTACCTTGTCCCAATTTTTTAGGCCAATTTCAAGTCACGGGTTCAATTCATCTTCTTACTCTTAGATCTCTAGTATAGCTTCATATCAAATATTCAAATATTTATTTATGTTCATTTATGTCAATGTAGCATCCTAAATTGCAACCCTTTGTAATTTTGACCGCATTGAGTCCTTACCTTAGCATTTGCGCCCCTTGGCCTACTTGGGACCTAATTATGCTCATGCCCCTTCCATATTGCATTATTTGGCATTCATTTGGAACTTGATCCTTGTCCCAAAATAGGGCAAGAGTAAGGTGTGGTGCCCTGGTCCTCAATAGGACCCCAATAGGACCATGGCACTACACCATGGTCCCCCTCATTTTTGGGCCCCTTTAACCCATTTTCACATTTCAAATTTGAGTGGAAATTCCCTCTCCATGTCAGCTCATGTCAGAAAATTAATCAGTTTTCTCAATGGGCAAGTATACAAAGAGGATTTCCCCCCTCATTTGAACATCCACAAGAATCAAGAAGCATTGATCACACACATGAGATCAAGCATTCAAGATAAATTGAGCATTTTCATTCTTCCTTCAAGCCTTGGAATAGAAATAAAGTCAAGATTCAAGTATTGAAGTGGAGATCTACATCCTACTTCATGAAACCCTAATTCCATGTGGAGGCAAGCAAAACTTCACAATGAGGTATCATCATTCAATTTTTAGTCATAATTCAGCATCTCCATCGAAAGGAGATCCTTTCCTTACACTCAATTCAATTATCTTTATTTCAATTTCATGGTTAATTCCAAAATTGGGGTTTGACCTAAGGCAAGCCCCTATTACCAACCTATTTCCCTTTCTTTTTGTGTGCAGGAAACAGTTACAGAGTTATACTCTTCATAATAAGTTTCATTCACAAAGACGAATCAACCCTTTTCAGTGTGTGAAAAGTTCGGAGGACCATGGTGTTGCGTCCTGGTCCTGACTTTTTAGGATCTTTTTTAAGGGTCAAATCTGACTCATCTTATACTGCTCAGATCCAGGTGCACACAAAAATCCCACATCTGTAGCTCATTGTTTTCTCAGTTTTACCTTCATTTTTCAACATTTTACCCCAAATTAGCATTTCAGCTTACAAGAGAGAGGAAAGACCCCACAACAATTAATCAATCCATTCAATATTCAATCCTTATCTGATTTGTGATTGAATCTAGTGGATTCCCTTCCCTCTTTTGAATGTAAAGGATTTTTAAGAAAAATTGATTTGGTGATTTCTCCCTTCTATGATGCAAATTGCCAAATCAAATTTTCCCCTCTACATTTTGGTGAACCCTACATGTCCTATGCTTACTTCTAATTTTTGTTTTCATATTTGAGTGTGTGTGCAATTTTAAATTAAATTTTTATTTACAAGTTTGATTTCCTTGCAAATTTTTAAAATTTAGAGGTTAATTTCACTAAAACCCTAATTTTTATTTTCAAAATTGAGCTTGTGAATTGCATAATTTCGGTTAATTGTTTCATAACTGAGTGTTATTCAATTTCAAAATTCAAATTTTCACTTGCAAGTCAAATTTCACATTTAAATTCTCAAATTAAGTGGTTAATAGGAAAAACCCTAATTTTCAAAAAAAATTAAATTAAGCTTGTGGGATGTTTAAATTTTGAAATTGTCATTTTAGAGTGGCTTCAAATTCAAATTTGCAATCTTGGATCAAATTTCAAATTTTAAAATTAAGTGGTTAACTAAAAAAGCCCTAATTTTTCAATTTAAATTAATCTTGTGCATTTCCCAATTTTGGATTCATCATTTCAATTTCAACCTTGGATCTATTTTTAAATTTAAAATTAAGAATTTATTTCTACCGTGCCCTAATTTTAAATTTCTTGTGGACAATTTCAAGTTTAAATTTCAAAATTAAGAGGTTATTTTTACCCCTAATTTTAAATTTGAATTTCTATCTCCTAGTGGCTAATTTTAATTTTAAATTAAGAGGTTATTTTAGCAAAGCCATAAAATAAAATTCAATTTCCTAGGGGATTGCATAGTTTTTACAATTATTCTCTTTTCAATCAATTTGCTTATTTAATTGAGTAATCATTTTTCTAAAATTTTGCATTATTCAATTACTTTGCAAATTTCAAACTTCAAACTTCAACTTTCAAATTTCCCTCCCTTAGTGCATTAGTTTTACTACTATTAGTCCAACCTATAATATCCTCATGAGAAGAATTCGTAGAATTAAGGCTTCCCAAGGTTTAATTACCGAGGATATGGAGCCTAATCCGGATAACTTATTCCATGAGGATGTTGGTGGTTCTAGCAATCCTACAATTGTCCCCATTTATCCTCATTCTTTAGATAATTCTCATGATGTGGATGAATCACTAACTAGGGTTTTCCTTCACCAATTGGAGAAGATTGACAATCAATTTTAAAATCCTCAATAATGGATGAGTCTTGACGATACCCAGAAAGTGAGGCTCTCCCATTGATTGAAGGATTGAAAAGAATTGTTCAAAGTGATAAACTTGGTGTTGATATCTTGTGTGATATTTCTCATATTTTTTATTCTAATATCATGCCTATGAAGAGTTGTGTTGAAGTCCTTGGTTACACACTACCTCCTAGTCATGTTAATCACTCCATTCCCTTGACTACCCCTATGGCTAGTGTTACCGCTTTTTCCTCCAACATCATGGCTACTTCCACTCAAAATGTCATACCTAAAGTGTTATTCAAGGGGGAAACTCCTCTAATTATAATTATTGCATCCCTCCTCAGGTGATTCTTCCATTTGTTGCCCAATCATCTCTCATACCTACCTATCATAGTGTTCCACCTCCTTATTCTCAACCCCTGTCTTCCTATAACAACATCTCTTCTTATTCTCAACCCCTTACTTCATTCAAGAATTTTACTCCTCCTCAATCCAACATGTCCAACTTCAATCCTTCTACTAAAGCTACCATTAATTGTCTAGCCCAAGCAATGTCTTCCTTGCAACAACAAATAGCTTCTATGAATCAATCTAAGTATAATGTGCCCGCAATTTATGTAGTGAGCCCATTATCCAATGACATTGTTCGAGTTGTCCCTCCTAAACATGTGGAAGTCCCTTGATTGGAACTTTATAATGGAAAACGTGATCCCTTGACTCATGTTAAAACATTCCAAACTTTGTGTAGTGACTATGCTCATGACCAAAGATTGTTGGCTAAATTGTTTTCTAGAACACTAAGCGATAAATATTTGCAATGGTATTTTTCTTTGCCTCCTTATTCTATTAATTCATTTCAACAATTGGATAATTCTTTTATTCAACAATTTCACAATAACATTGGTCCTAAAATTACTTTTACTGGTTAGATACATTGTAAGTAAGGTGTTAAAGAAAAGTGACTGATTTTATTGGTAGATATAAGCATTTGTATTCCCAAATTTCATTTCCTATGCCTCATCAATATATTCAAAGAATTTTCATTTCTAATTTGCAAAAATATATTAGGGATAAACTTCCCTTTTCTAAGATTACTTCTTTTACATAGTTGTGCGTAGTACTTCACAATTATCATCTTACCGTGAGTCAATTGGAACAATCATCTTCAATGGCTCCAAGTGATAAAATTGAAAGTCCTAAACAACCTTTTGTGAATTTAAAACCGAATAAGGGATTAATCAAATTCAATGACAACAACAACACTCAAGTATAATCTACAACAACAAGTGTGCCTCCTTTGTCCAAATACTTTAGAAAAGAATTCACTCCTCCTAATGAATCTTTCCATAGTATTATGTCGCAATTGTTACAAAGGAATATATTGAAACTTCCCCCAATCAAACCAATTGATACAACTAAACCTTTTCCATTTGCCTTTGATTCCAAAGCCTTTTGCCAATACCATCGTCAACCCGGTCATGACACTGAAAAGTGTTATTCCTTGAGAAGTAAGATTCAAGACTTGATTGATAACAATACCATATATGTAGTTGATGTGAATGATAAAGGAAACAAATCAGTAGCTCCTCTTAATCAAAACCTTCAAATTTTCACTGATCCTTTACCTTCCCATTCCACTAATGTGATTGAGACTGATCATCTTTCCTTCTCTCCCGATGATAATGGCCTTGCATCTAATAATGTGGTTAAACTTATAGATCAAATGAACCTCCTAAGTACATGCATTATATTTGATCCTAGTGAGACTATTGAAGCACTCGATGGCCATTATATATATATGCGAAAATCAAAGGCATACCCTCTCGAGGAGTGCTCATTGATCCAACTTGCATGGTTAATGTGATAATTGAAGAATTTATTTTTACTTTACAATTGCATCAAGTGATATTTGATGACACTGATATGATAGTTAGATTTTTTTATGGCTTCTCTTGTCCTGCTATTGGTTCTATCACACTTCCTATTGATGTTGGCACTAAATGCTTAGATGTTGTTTTGTGTGAAGTTGGGACATCCTTGGCTCTCTTCCATGAAAATTGTCGCTTCTACTATTCATAAGTGTTTGAAATTTCCTCATGATGGTAAAATCATAACTGTTAATCATAGCATATATCAACCTATGGTGAGGCATGGAGATGCTTGTCTTGACTATTTTTGGTCTGATCAATTCCAAAATATTCAACCTAGAAGTGATGCTCTCTTTAAATCATATAAAAAATTGAAAAATTATATGATTTTATCCTTGAGTAAACCTAGAAATCCAACACTTAATCTTCCTCCAAATAATGATAATGTACCTCTTCTTATGGATAACTCTATTCATTTTCCTAAGGAAAAATCTATTTCTTCTCCTAAAGATAAGAGTATCCTTCCTCCTAAGGAAAGAGATATTCTTTTTCCTAAGGAAGAAGCCATTCCTTCTCCTAAGGATGAGTCTATTCTTCCTCCCAAGGATAGAAAAGCTCTTCCTCCTAAGAATCAACCTAAGGATAAGCATATTATTCCTCCTAAGGATAGACCTATTCCTCCTCATGATGAACTTGCTCTCCTTCCTACACCTCTCATTCCTCCTCTATATGGTGTGATTCTGCCTCCTGCATCTTACAAAGGGACATGACCGGCCTCTCCTATTGTTCAACCTAAAAGACCTTCTCCTATGCATCCTTCCTTCAAAGAAGAAAAGAATCCTATACCTGATGAACCTAAACCTTCACAACCTTCAGCTAAAACCAAAAGAAACCATTTTGCGAGAGAATGCCAATGAAGACATCGTGTGTGTGCTCGTGAACTTGCTTCTCAAGCCAATTCTTCTCCCAAGACACCAACTATTGACATAATTCCATTTTTTCAGGCTTCTCATAATGAAGAGTTTCAACCTAAATCTCCAAGACGAAAAATGCTTAAGACAGATAATGGTTCAAGTTTTATTCCTATTAGAGCTCCTATTTTTGTTAACCTTGATGAAGAAATAGGTGAGAATGTTATTAATGATGAAAATGTTGATTGTAATATTTCTGATGATGAATATGAATATGTTGATGTTGACTATGATTTATCTAAACAATTTTCAAAAGCATTAATCCTAGCTCCTAGTAACAAACAATATGACTCGTCATTAGAGCATGGTCCTTGTTTGGAACTTGTGATAGCTCCATCTATTGTGCTTGATGTCACTCCTCTTGCATATTTTCCACCTTCCTAAAATAATAATGAGCAAGATCGGGGGGTGGATGACGTGCTTGATTAGCTTCATTAGCACTGTAGATTCTATCTCTCTCCTCTCTTGCTTGTTTGTGACTTTCTTCTATTTGTCTCTCCATTCTTCTATTTGTTGTCCCTAATGTCATCTACTTAAGGATGATAAAAAGCGTAGAGATATCTTTTTTTGTCTCTCCTATGTTGACTCAAAAGATGCATGTGTCCCCTCCTTCCATGGTGGTTTCCTTTCTTTGGAGGATGAGGATAATTCTATGCATACATATATACACATTATATACATTGGTTATCATAAAAAGCATATTGTCTCCAAAGTTAGGTGAAACCACCCCATGCTTTTTGTTTTGTGATCATTATCCTTTGATTTATCCTCTCTTGGGGGCTAAATTATTGTGATGATGTGCTTGTCTTTTTGGGTGTATCCTACCTTAAAGCAATTGCTCCTGATAAGGCATACACAATTGCTTTAACGTGGGGGCATACACTCTGCTCAATTATTCTCTCTCTCTCTCTTGTATATCTTGATACTTAAAGTTACTTAGCGAGCTTTGTCTCTTGCTTTGTAATTTTTGGTATTTTATTTTCATGGCTCATTGTAAGAGAACCTTACTAGTTTGTAGTCACGGTTCTCTTTTTTTCTCTCATGATCTTCCCTTTTATCTTATCATTGAAGTTGTAAGATGCTAAAGTCCATTAGGGGCTTGGTGTATCTTGCCTCCTTGATGTCTTAGTGATTTTTTTTCAATGTGAACCCTATGTACTTTACTGAGAGTATGATTGACTTCATACTCCTGCTAAAGTGGGGGCTAAATGTAGCATCCTAAGATTACAACCCTTTACAATTTCGACCGCATTGGGTCCTTAACTTAGCATTTGTGCCCCTTGGCTTGCTTCATTCCTGATTATGCTCATGCCCCTTCCATATTGCATCATTTGGCATTCATTTGGCACTTGATCCTTGCCCCAAAATAGGGCAGGACAAAGGTGTGGAGCCCTGGTCCTCAATAGGACCATGGAGCCATGTCATGATCCCCCTCATCTTTGGGCCCCTTTAAACCCATTTTCACATTTCAAATTTGAGTGGGAATTCCCTCTCTATGTCAGCTCATGTCAAAAAATTAATCAGTTTTCTCAATGGGCAAGTATATAAAGAGGATTTCCCCTCTCATTTGAACATCCATAAGAATCAAGAACTATTGAGCACACACATGAGATCAGGCATTCAAGCATTCAAGATCAATTAAGTATTTCAGTCTTCCTTCAAGCCTGGGAGCAACAATAAAGTCAAGATTCAAGCATTGAAGTGGAGATCTACATCATATTTCATTAAACCCTAATTCCATGTGGAGGCAAGCAAAACTTCACAAGGAGGTATAATCATTCAATTTTCAATCATAATTCAACATCTCTCTCAAAAGGGGATCATTTCCTTACAATCTTTTCAATTATCTTTATTTCAATTTCATGGTTAATTCCAAAACTGGGGTTTGACCTAAGGCAAGCCCTAATTCCCAACCTATTTCCCTTTCTTTCTATGTGTAGGAAATAGGTACAACGATATACTCTTGATAATAAGTTGTTGGCAAATGCACACTCCAATGAGATATTGTAGGTGATTGAAGGTTTTGTCATTGATGGTAAGCTTGCAATCCTATGACACCAGCAAGATAATTTACCGACACCAGCAACAACAGACTCTACACCGGCACATAGAACACCGGCAGTAAAAGGAAGTATACTGACACCCAGGCCGACAGGAATTTTGTTTATTATATAATTTGCAATTAATTATAAAATCATTATAAGCCGACTTGGCAAGTTGTAAAATGACTCATATATGTATGAGATCATTATAGAACATTTTGTAAGAAAATAGATAGGCGAAAAAAAAAAGGCAGACCTATTATGTGAATTATAGGTTAAGGGTTTATATATGAAGCAGAGCTAAAACCGGTACTGGATCTGGCATAGTAGATGCTATTTTGAAGCAGTACAAGACATTGGATTTGAATAATCCATTTTGTAAGTCAATGAGACTTCCCATTTTGTAATTGAGCAGGGCGCTCTAGGCACTTAGCCTTCCTGCATGTGTAGGCCCCTATTGTAGCAGTAATATTCTCTTATTGGCCAATAAGTGAATATTGTGGGTCACAAATCCCACCGAGGTATTTCCCACACTGGGTTTCCTCGTTAAACTACTGTGTTATGGTGTGTTTTTCATGTGGTTGTTGTTATCTCTGTTAATTTTTAACGGTATACAGTATTGATATGCTTTACATGTTTTAAGTTAAGAAAATTATCAAACCGGTTAGATACTAATTCACCACCCCCCCCCCCCCCCCCCTCTGTGTATCTTTGGGAATCCTAACATAAGCTTCATTCATAGAGACAAGTTAACCCTTTTTGGCATATGAAAAGTTCGGAGGATTGTTAGATAAATTCTATTGGAATGCATTTTATGCAGTATGAATTCATGTACCCAATGGAATAAGGCACTGATCATAGCTAAGTGAATGCCTTGGTGTTGATTTTTTGTTCAGAATCACTACTTATTTGCTATAACCTGTTGACTATCAGAATATTTTCATTTACATGAATGTTATCATGTGTTTTAATCATCTCATGCTCCAAACTAGTTGAGGATTACTGAGGAGTTTGCCATTCCTGAGCATTCTCCCTTTCTTTTGAGTCTTTTTATGAGATTATCTGCTTTGTTTCATGTCAATGTAAACCCATTTTTGTCTCTGCCTCGTGTCAATGTAAACCCATTTTTGGACACCAACACTTTGAATACAAGTGCTAGTGATAATCTTAGATAAAGAAACATATTTTAGATTTGCATACACCTTATAAAAGATTTTATTGCAATAATTTTATGTTGTTTCATAATAATTAAAATCACTTAAGACAAAAAAAATATATATTTATTATTCTTATATAAAGACAATAAATAATAAAATTTGTACTCTAATGAAAACAAAAACAACCCTTATAAAAACCAAAAAAAAAATTAAAAATTTAATTTATCTACTCATCATTGCTTAAATCAAACACACTCCACCTATTATTTTATCCTTAATATCTAACAATATTATTAAAATTATCCTTACCTCTACTACATTATAATATTTATTTATCTATAATTGTTTAATATTAAATATCTATTATAAACTCCAAGACTTTCCTCAACTTGCGTGCATAAGTCTTCTAGAGTATAAATCATGTCTTCTTTTGACTAGACAAGCTGAATATTTTATTTATGTTTTGATTAAGAAGGAAAAGAACAAACAAGTACTAAAGTTTATAGCCATAAATCAATGACTATTAGTCCAAAATAGTTGTTAGAAGTTCTTAAATAAAATATGTTCTTATTCATTTCTTTGCCTATTTTTGTCAACAAGATAAGAACGACTAAGCCGAAGTTTCAATAAATTATTATATTTTAATATTATTTTATATTTTATATAGATAATTGTGAACCAATATTTAAGGGTGGCAAGAAAGAAAATAAATTTTCTCTGTCCAAATAGTCTTGAGGGTAGTTGGAAAGTATAGATTTATTTGTTGTCTTTGTCTTCCAAATAATCATTATATTTGACTTAACAAAATTTCTCTATAGCTTTATGTGTTAATGCAATCATTTTTTTATTTTGCTTTGGTCAATATTAAAATCAAATTGTTGGTCTATGACAAGAGATCGTGGAAAAAATATCAAAATTATTTAATCTTGCATAAGATTAAAAATAAACTAGCATGTCTATATTTAGAAATATTTAAGTAAATGATGTCGAAAATTATCATTATGGAAGTGTCTATTATATTTTGTTTTAATTATTTTATTTAACTTAAACTAAAACTTCAATAAACCCTAAATTAAACCCCATACATAATTGTGACCCTAATTTCATATAATAGACAACTTTGATATAAAAAAATGTGTTAAAAGGTTGAATTTACATTGAAACATTAAAACGGTTGAATTAACATATGAACAAACGAACCACCAAAGAGAAGCCTACTATGTTGGCTTGTTGGCCATGACAAAGAACAAGGCTCAACCAAACATCAAATGAAACTGTATGAAACATCATTTTTAGACTCGTTCCAAAAATACTATTTTTTGTATCCATAAAGTCTTTCATTTGCAAAATGCATATCATCATCTTCTTCTTCTTGTCATACATTCCCATGGAAGATATGTATCAATTTGGATTCATGGTAGGTTTCCTAAGCAAGAAGAAGCAGAAGCTCACACAAGCTTGTTACAAAGCCTTAAAATTTAATGTTTGGCATACAAAAGAGTACTTTCTATTTAACAAAGAGCAAAAAAAATGAACTTTTGTTGTCTAAATGAGACTAAACAGATGGAGAGGAAGATGGGTCATATAACAAAGTTCTAAGCAACAAATTTTTTTGTTGTATTAATTTTAAATACACAAAATAAATCCCAATTCTTGCACAAATCAAATTACCCGCAAGTACATAAAAGCTTTGGGGTTAGGGTCTAGAAATTGATGGTCCAAGGTCTGACATGTTTCTTTTTATTCACCCATTCATTTTCGACTATTTCTGATTTGAAACACTCTCGAGTGGGCATGTTGTTTATGGGGAGGGGGAGATCTAAAGTGAAACCTTCAGAATTCATATGTAGTGGAAAATAAATAGGTTAGGATCTGGTGCGATGGACACCATGCAATGTGTTACCAAATTGATATTTTCCTGAAGGTCCTGCCTTTTCATCTCCACAATCAGTTTCATAACTACAAATATAACTATCACTAAAAATGTCAATTTCCTTGTTGAGGTTTATTGTTTACATGGAATATTCATATGTGCTATGGCTATAAGAACGCCTCTCGGCATAAAAATTTTCAATCTAAATCTATTTAACAAAGAGCAAAAAAAATAAACTTTTGTTATTTAAATGAGACTAAACAGATGGAGAGGAAGATGGGTCATTTAACAAAGTTCTAAGCAACAAATTTTTTTGTTGTATTAATTTTAAATACACAAAATAAAATCCCAATCCTTGCACAAATCAAATTACCCGCAAGTACATAAAAGCTTTGGGGTTAGGGTCTAGAAATTGATGGTCCAAGGTCTGACATGTTTCTTTTTATTCACCCATTCATTTTCCACTATTTCTTATTTGAAACACTCTCGAGTGAGCATGTTGTTTATGGGGAGCGGAGATCTAAAGTGGAACCTTCAGAATTCATATGTAGTGGAAAATAAATAGGTTAGGATCTGGTGCAATGGACACCATCCAATGTGTTACCAAATTGATATTTCCCTGAAGGTCCTGCCTTTTCATCTCCACAATCAATTTCATAACTACAAATATAACTATCACTAAAAATGTCAATTTATTGTTGAGGTTTATTGTTTACATGGAATATTCATATGTGCTATGGCTATAAGAACGCCTCTCGGCATAAAAATTTACAATCTAATTAGGTTGTAAATTATGGGATGCATGGGTTTTTGTAGGTGGTTTTCACCTCTTTTTTGGGTTTACCACACCGGTTTTCTCTCTCACACTTTCTTATAAATTGAAGCCTTGACATGATAGTTTTATATTTTCATTCGCAAGTATGCTAAAGGTTTTATAAATAAGGTAGCAAGCTAAGTGGGCTTAACCTTGGGGGAAACTCCATGGTTAAGTGTGCTTGAGTTAGAGTAAAATTGAGATGGGTGACCTCCCGAGAAGGCTGAATGCTTTACCTCTATAAGCATCACCTAGATGCAATGAGTGTTTAGTGTCCCATTCATTATCATGAGAGGTGGGTTCTTGCAAAACACTACTCATGTAACATGGTTCAATGAGTTTGACTCAAAAAATACACAGTACAAAGCTGTCACAATTTTATAAAAAAATGGTCAATGTTGATTCAACTTTTTAAATAGAATCAATAGAAAGTGTCATATGTTTTGAATTTTGAAATGATGTAAACTAATAAAATGTATATTTTTTTATGTATTTATGTTTGCAATTTTTTAAAAAATTAGAACAATATTTGAATATAGTTTTTTATAAAGTAAACAATAAAATTTAGTTGTTGATAAAATGTTTAAATTGAAGTTACACAAAGCCCCACACTTTATATAGTAAATTTTTATTTTTTTTCTTCAATTTTTTTGTGTGTATTGATAATTTGAAACTTTAGTGCACGAATATATTTTTCACTATTTTTTATAAATATACAATTTTTAAATAAATCTAAAAAATTTGTGTACTAAAATATAACTCTTCCCCCATTTGACAGCACCTTTTGTCTTAATTATTTATCAAATATAGAAAAGAATTATATCATCTTGACATAGATTTTTTCTCTATTGCATCATATTTTTTTCAAAAAATTTAAATAAATTTTAGTATTTTTCTTTGACAAGATAATCAACCATATATTTTAGTGTTCATGACCTACTTTCAAGATATATATTTTGAAAAAATCACTTATAAATCTACAAAAGGGTATTTTAAAAAAAAATTATTTTAAGAATAAGAGTTTTTGAAACGTTCAAGTTTTTCAAAAAAAATCATTTTTTTTTTGTAATTGGACCCAAAGTGGTATAAAATATATATTTATTAGACACTTCCACTTGTAAAAGTTGTGACCCATATATTACTTAGCTATAATGAATCTATATAGACCATATGTTTGACTAAAATTAATTTTTAGTTAGAAATACTTAAATTCACTTGTTTTGAAAAGAAGGCCTAAAACATGACACAGTTTTGTACTTTTACAGTTGAATCCTAATCGCAATATCATAATATGATTTTTGGTGGAAAATATTTCCTACTTATCAATTGATGAGCTAAAGGGGCCTATAATGAATGGTTCATAAGGCACATCAATTGTTGAAGGTTTTGCAAATGGGGTAACAAGCTAAGTGGGCTTAAACTTAGGTGCTTGAATTGGAGTAGTATTGAGATGGCTGACCGCCCAGGAATGCCCAATGCTTCATCGTTGTGAGCATCACCTAGATGCAATGAGTGTTAAGTGTACCATTCAATCTCATGAGAGATGATTTCTTGTGAACCACTATGCATGAACCATGGGTCAATGAGTTTGACTCAAAAAATACACAGTTGAATCCTGATAGCAATATCATAATTATCTAGGTATTGTCATATTGCTTAGAGATTGCAGTGTTAATGTATTGTTGTACATTCTCATTTAAATATAGTAGTATGGTTGTCTTCTCTTTCATGTGGATTTTTTTTCTAAAAGGGTTTCTCTACATAAATCTAGTGTAATATTATGGTATTGTTGTTTTTATATTTATATTGAATGCGCAATCACATATTATCATATTGGGTAATTTAAGTTTTCATATTTTCAAGCACATATAAAAGATTTAAGCAATTTAGTTTCATCTTACATTTCCAACATTTTGTATTAGATCTCTAATGGTTTTGTTGATAGGTCACCTTTCTCTTAAATTATGAATGTTTTTTTGCCACAGTAGGAGCTTTTGCATTGTGGGTTTCGCATATTTGTGAAGAGGATTTTATACCATGGCCTCTACCTTTCATCAAGATATTAAGAAGCTCAATGATTCTGTGTACGAGACGTGGAAGTTGAAGATGGAGAACCTCCTTGAAGAAAGAGATATATGGTTGTCAATTTTAGCAGAAATAGAGTTATTTATTATGTTTGATGAGGATTTGAAAAGTTGGACAAGAAGGCACAAGGAACCATTTGATTGTGTCTCGCAAGTTTTATCCTCTTGAATGTTTCTGAGGAAGCTACTACATACAAGTTGTGGAAGAGGATAGTCGAAATATATCAAACTCAATTTTTATCTAACAAGATTTATCTCAAAATATATTTATATTCTTTATGGATGAAGGATGTTGATTCTATTGCAAAACACTCAAGTTCTTTCAATTTTATTTTGAAGAAGCTTGCATTAGTAGATATTAAGATAAAAGATGAAGATAAGGGAACTTTATTGTTTTGTTCTATGCACAAACATTGAGAAAATCTAATCATTGTTATAAGTAGTGGTAGTGCAAAGTCAAATATGGAAAATACCATTGTTACACTTCTCTCAAAATAAATAAGTTTAAAAAAACCTTGAATTTTGACTGCTAAGATTATTTCCATGTATGGGGTAGATCCAAAGAGAAAGGGCCTAAAGGGGACAAAAAGAAGGATAAGTCAAAAGGACATTCTAAAACCTTTGAGAAGAGTAAAGTGTTGGGCCTATAGTAAAAGATTGAATATGAAGAAGGAATGTAAGAACAAGAAAATGAGTGGAGATTTATCCATAGAAAAGTACTTGAATAATGGCGATTATGATGCTTTGTTTATTTCAGCTAGCACTATTAATAATTATGCTTGTCTTACTGATTAAGGCTATGCCTATCATACAACTCCTCACAAGTAGTTTCCTACATATTCATCTTATGATGGAGAAGTTTTCCTTGGTGATAACAACACAAAGAATATTGTTGGTAAGGGAAAGGTAAAGTTGCGTTTCAATGATGAAAGAGTTAAAACCCTATGTGATGTTTTGCATATTCCAAGATTTACAAGAAATTTACTTTTTATATCCAAGTTGAATGGTTATAGATTGCATGTGACATTTGAAAATTACAATTACATGTTGGTAAGAGTAAAAATTTTAATATATGTATGTTGAGGAACCATAGATAGGATCACATAAATGAAAAAGTTCTTAGGAACATTCTTAATAAAAAGTTGGTTGATTATCTTTTTTATTATTTTGCTGGTAAAAATAATTTTTGTTAGCATTGTGTGTTTAGAAAACATAATAGATCATCATTTTCTAAGGGTTTTAATACAGCTGAGATGTTATTAAAGATCATTCATTTAGATCTGTTTGGACCAATGGATTTTGACTCTTTCAAAAAATCTCGTTATTATGTTACATTCATCAATGATGTCTCGAGATACACTTGGATTTAATTCATGCATGTTAAATATGAGATTTTCAGTAAGTTTCAAGAATTTAAAGCCTTAGTTTTTGATAAAAAAAGCAGCGTTAACAGGGCGCTGACCCTTAACAAAGAGACCTCAATCCTTCTACAATTAGTGTTAACTAATGCTAATTGTTTTTGAAACAAAGCAGCATTAAGAAATGCGCTGACCCAAAACAAAGCCAAAGGCTATCAAAGTTTAAAGACCAAAGTCAAACCGGCCAAACCAACCAGTCAAACCAACAACACCCAAACCAAATCAAGAGGGGGGAGAAAACCCCAAATCTTGAGAAAGGAGGGCTTGGGAAAGGAGGTTAGATTTTCCTTTGCGCCTACGACAAACCACTGTCCAGGCAACACTATCAGTAGGAGCTTTCAAAGAAGAAACAAATGGGGAATACCCTGCAGAGTCACTGCCAAACTGTTGTTGTAGAGCAACAACGGGCTGTTGCAGAGCGGCAACAGGTTGTTGCTATGGAGCACTAGCAAGAGAAGTAACGCCAGGAGCCGAGTGAAGGTGAGAAGCAGGAGCAGCAGCTAGAGGATCCAAGGGGGCAGAAGGGGCCACAACAACAGTAAAATCAACCAGGGCTTCATCAGCAGTAAGGGGCACCTCATCTTGAGATGAATCAACCGAAACAAAATCTGAAGCATTAATCATCAAGTGGTCCTTCGTAGCATCCTTCCACCAAGTAGCAGCATCTTTGCGTTGAGAGAGAGAACAATCAGAAGCAAGGTGACTTGTTGAGAAACACCTTCGACAACGAAATGGGAGGCCCTCATAATCCAGCAGTTGAGTCCAACGCCTGTCCCCAACCATAAGAACCACATCCCTAGGGAGGGCCAGCGATATGTCAACACTAATTAATAGGCGAGCAAAGGTAGAATGACCCATGGAGAACGTGGCATCAACAACCTTCAAGAAGCTACCAATGGAGTTACCGATGGCCTCAAAACAAGAAGGTTTCCAGAAATGGAGGGGAAGATTGGGGAGGCGGACCCAAACCGGACGAACAGAGAGAGATTCTGTAAGGGGGTTGAAGGAAGGAGTCCAGGGCTTAAGGGAGAGCGAGTGATCCTCCCAAGACCAAAGCTTCCCCAAAATCAAATCACGATCAAGAGTAAAGGCAAAGGAAGCAACAAAAAACCCCTTAGCACAAGGGAAAAGCTCAATGCCATAAGAAATATGGGGCTTCCAGTAATCACTCACCCAGCGATGAAGGTTCGAGAGGGAAGGCCAAAACCCAGTAAATTTGTAGACCAGAGCGTTGTGTTGATAGAAGTCAACATTCTCCATAACCTCATGGCCACATACCACAACAGGAGAGGTCTCGACACAAGGAAGAGGATGAACCCCACTAGAAGGCTGGGCAAATTTAGCCACACGGGCAAAGCTACGCTTCCCAACAATGGGTTTGGGCATAGCAGTCTCACCCACAGGAAGGTCGTCACTAGCACCAGTAGCAGTCGCCAAGGTATCCAACTCCAGAACTGGATCAGAGACACTCAGTTTGGGAGGGACAAAACCACCAACAGGGATCTTGGCCTCCAAACCCCCAACGTTAGTACCCAAAACCGTAGGAAGACCTTCTGCACCAGCAAAATCACCCAGTGTAGTAGACAGAGCTGCCACAACACCAGCACCAGAAGTAGTAGCCACGAGAGGGGGAAACTCACCAACGATGTGGGAGCCATCAGTGACCCAACTAGACCAAGGCACCAGCTCAGAAGAAGCAGTCGCAACCACAGCCCGGGCAGGAGAGTCACGGCCCAACGCAGAGGGGAGCTGGGAGCCAATGCCAGCCAACGCAGTAGCAGGAACATTTGAACTGCATGAGGCGGGAGAGCCGTTGGAGAGTAGGTGCGAGTGCGGGAGCGACATCATTAGAACTCTCACTCTAGGGTTTAAAGCCTTAGTTGAGAAATAAATATGTTTTAATATAAAGGTGTGAAGATCTAACAATGGTGGTGAATATTGATGAGTTTCGTAAGCATGCAAGTATTGTTTAGCAAAAAACCTACTTTTTGTACTCCCCAACAAAATGCGGTAGCAAAAAGAGCTAGGCGCATGTTGAGTGGTGCTAATCTTGATAGATGTTTTTGGGAATAATTTGCAAGTATTTCCTGCTATTTGATTAGATCTCCTTGTTTAACTATTACTCCTTTTGAATGTTTCGCATTTTTCCTTTTGGATAAGTATACTTCCTTCTATTTCACATTTTTCTTTGGTTGCAAGTCTTATGTTCATGTGTATCACGAAAAGTGATCTAAACTAGATCTAAAACCTCAAAAATGCATCTTCATAGGGTACAAAGAGAATATAAAAATTTATACTCTTTGGAATCCTCTATCCAAAAAACTGATTTATTATATAGATGTGATTTTTAGGGATTTTAGCTCTTATTTAGGTGAAGAACAAGCAAATGAGAAAGAAAATACTAAAATAGTGCACTCTAATATAAAAATAGAAAAGAAGGAAGATGCACATGTGTAAGAACAATTAGATGGATTAGAGGAAGGAGAAGAAGAAGAGGACTTGGAGAGTCTAAATGATGTGCAAGATGAGTATACAAAAATCATGCAAAGACCATTACTCTTGCCTTGAGAAGGTCCACAAGACAATGAAATCTAGTTGACAAGTATATCCCGCCATATTTTTGTTGTGTATTTTTTTGTTAAGTGTTGATGATAAACCTATATCCTACAGGGAGGCTATATCTTCAAAGGACAGTGAGTCTTGTATGTACTCCATTCAAGAGGAGATGTTGGCTTTGGATAGTTGTGATACTTAACATCTTGTTAGTTTTCCCAAAGGAATAAATCCCATTGGTTGCAAGTGGGTATTTAAAAATAAATGTTGTGCAAACAATCAATTAGAGTGGTACAAGGTCAAATTAGCATCCAAGGGCTACTCTCAAAGAGAGTGTTGATTTTGGTGAGATTTTCTCTCACATTCCTAAGTTATCTTATATTATATTTCTATTATCTATTGCTACTACTTACAATTTTCAAATTGAGAAAATAGATGTTAAAATTTCTTTCTTGCATGGGGATCTTGAGGAGGAGATTTATATGTGACAACTTGATGATTATGTTGTTAAAGGAAGAGAACACTTGGTTTGTAGGTTAACAAGGCTATTGTATGCTATAAAATAGTCACCCAAGATATGATACCAAAAGTTTAATTCCTTTTCATTGAATATTGGTATTCTTAGGAATGAGGAGGATCATTGTATTTACATTAAGTATATTTAAGGATTATTGTCTTATATCTTGAGACGTTGTTTATGGGTAACAACAAGGTAATTATTAGAGAGAACGAGAATCAACTATCTATCACATTTGATATGAAGGACTTGTGGGTTGCAAAATGTATCCTTGGGGTGAATATTATAAAGGATTAGGTATATAAAAAGCTTTGGTTAAGTTAGAGTAAGTATGTTGATACCATTTTGCCAAGGTTTAATATGTAAAATTGTGAGCTAGTAAGTATTCCATTTTTGGTTGGCAATAAGCTTAATTTATAAATGTGCCATAATTTTGATGATGGTTTTGAAAATATGTCTAAGGTTTCTTATGCTAGTGTTGTTGGTAGTTTGGTTTATGGAATTGTTTACACTAGACCAAATATTGCCCAAGTAGTGGGAGTTTTGAGAAAGGTTATGTCTAACCTTGGTAGACATCTTTGCACTTTTGTTAAAAGGGTGTTTATATATTTGCAAGGAAGGCACATGGTGAGTAACTTCATGCATGATAGTGTGCCTTGCACCACACGACCAAACAAAGCAATGGTTGAAAGGTCTTAACTAAGAAGAATAAAGTTTCTAGGGAGTCTTCTAAATACTTCAAGGGTGTGTGAGGCCAAATCCATAAGGAATAATTTCAAACAACCAAGAAGAGAGGGTAACCTACTCTCCACCTTCACTTTCGCAAGGTATAAATGTCTTGGGGGTTTAGAAAAGATTGATAAGAATTTTCTTCTAAGAGGCATGACTTTCGATCACCCCACGCTCCTTACTCTAATGGGACATGGGAGTTGAGGTTGTGCCATAAGATGTTGAACTACCTAGGCAAGCCCCCTAAAATAAATAATCCATGTTTTTTTTATCATCAAAGACCATGAAATACCTAAGACGAGAGCATACACATGTTGGGTTCATTGGAATACATTGATGCAAGGAAGAAAAAGATAACAACATAAGATTTAGATCTCCAAGATCACCCAAGGGTGTGAGGAAAGAGCATACACCTAATAGGGGCTCACAAGCACAACATATAATGGTTAATTCCCCTTAATGAAAAGATGTGTGCATAGATTACTGATAAAATAATGTCTTCAACAAATGTGAGCTACAAATAAATTATTAATAGCTTCAATATTTGACTTCCACAAAAAATTTTGAGGTGCACAAGAAGGGACTAGATGTCAAAATATTTTATTTTAAAAAGGATTGTTAGCATTAAAATAATTATAAAACAAATTGGGGCTTTTTGTAGTGTGGGTTGGGACACTCAACCCAACAATCAGGTGTGCTAAAATGAAGATAGACAAATAGTAGAAGACATAATATAGATAAAATGAATAAAACATACAAGTTACCTTGCCTTAAACCTTTTCAATCTCATGGATTGAGATGAAGTGAAGTCCACTTGATTTTCTCATTTGATGTTGTGTAGTTGTGTGGAATGTGGTTACTCAAACCAGCAACATGATTATATTTATGATGATTTGGAGAGAATATGGGACAACATGTAATTACGATGATAGAAGATGATAAAAATAAGACCAAAGACCTACATTTATAAATTATTGATGGAGAAAATCAATGGCCAAGATATCATATCTAATGGATGGATAGGATTGAATGAGTGATGGCATGGATTGAAGGCTTAGCCTTGTGAAAAGTTTCATAAGAGGAATAGAGGTGTAAGAGTTAGGTGTGCTCACAGACATATGGGGAAGCTCATGAAAGTGACAACCGAAGAAAATAGGATGGTTACTTTATGAAATGTGTAAAAGGTAGGGTGGCTATGAGGTGATCTTTGCATGCAGTCATGTTTGGGCATAAAGCAAGTAAGGACACTTGTCACGTGATGAAAAGTTTAGATCTTGATCCATGTAGATGGATTTAATGGCTAGTATTAAATAGACAAGGATTGAGGGTGAAGTGGAATTAAATATTAGGAAAATAGTAACTAAGATTAATTAGATTAATTCAATTAATCAATGGGTATTAACTAATTGATTTAGTTGGAGGATTTGGAGGATAACGGTTTAGAATTAATTAAAAGTGAAAGATAAAAGGTGAAGGTTAAACATAAATTTATTTAATTATGGGTGAGAGGTAAAGATAAAGGATCGATCAAGGATGGGGGAAAGTCAAGTGTGGTCAAGTACAAAAGAATTAAGGTGTCTACAAAAGCATTTATTTGATATATTACATAGAAGTCATCAATGAAAATGCTCGATACAAGAAATTTGAAATGGAGAACATAATAATGCTAAATTATCTTATTCAAAAGAAAATAATGTACTACAAATTATAGACAACACACAGTGAATGCATGTATTCATATAAATATGATTTGAAATGTATATTGATGATATAAAAAACTCAGTTACAGACCCTCCACACTAAATCCTACAACACATTGCAAATCAAAGTACTACTCAAAATTAAGTCTAAGAATTTACTTCAATGAAGTTCACGCCCTTATCAAAACGCAAAGAGTGGAAGCCAGAGAGTGGATTTGCATGTCACAGGAAGATGACACTTCCCCCCCCACTTCTAACAAACTTGGTCGCTTCCCCTTTTTCTAGACTTCCATAATCACATCAACAAATTCCAATGTAACTAATTTGGTTGGAGAAACTAAATATTATCAGCAATAGCATGAAAATGGTGTGTTCATCTCTTCAATTGATGTTTTGGCATGTGCTTAGCCTCTTATCAAAGATACACAACCATTCGAGAATGAAATTAAGGTCTCTAGGTAATCCTGAAATACTTGAAACCTCTAATTCTTCATGTGAAGCCTTAACTCCCTTTTCTCTCTTTATTGCAACACATTGGGGCTTGCTTACCTCTTAAGAGCCAATTGGTGGTTTTGAGGGTTCCTAAAACACCCAAAAGAACACAAAACCTTTGATACTTCCTTTTGCCTTATTTGATGTATTCATATTCACACTATTAAGGTTTCACTGAAAACTAAGAACTCTGTCAAAGGTTCCCAAGATTCTAAGAACCTCTCCTAGCTCTGACCTACTTAGCACCTAACCATTTTCTCTAAACTTTGCCAAATTGATCGTATAAGTCCCATTCTATCTCCTCTTCCCTCTGACACTTGATCAAAAATGCTTTCACTGGGGTGGGGTAAAGAAAAGGAACCAAGAACCATTTCACTTTATTAGAGGTTTTGACCTCATCAAGAATTGCTATGTTGTTTTCTCAATTTTGCCATTTGTCAACGCTAGTGATGGTTCCAAGAACAATTGTCGACATCAATCATGGTTTCAAGAACCTTGTCAAGGGCCAACAAAGGCTTTTATACAGTCATTTTTTCAATAAACTCAATAAGAGTTGGCAATTGGGGAGGCATAAAAATTCATCCTCAAAACAATATGTGAGGAGAACTAACTTTGAAGCACCAAAAGGTCAAATACTTGCACGATTTCACAAATACTATCAAAACTTATAATGCATGACAAAGAATGGCATGAAGGCAAAGGGAAGACCAACAACCTGAAGCTTGCTAAAATGACACTTAGGAAAAAATATAAAGATCCATGAAGGGGTTTTGGTGGTGATATGAAAGTACGACAATAAGGATAACCCTAAAATGCCAACATCTTTAGCCAAATTAAGATTTTTCAGCTTGGGTAGTTGACTAAATCCTAGAAGGGTAAGGAAATAAATGACTAAAAGCACACCCTAAGAAGCAAACCCATGTAGATTTTTTGATATTGCTTATGAATGATGAGAAATGAAATAGGAGCATGAAAACTTCTGAGGCCTAACAGAGCTCATGTTCCAAAAAAAATCAAAGATATTTAAACCTCATTGTACATAACTTAGTGAATTTTGGTTGTCTTCAATGACAACTATGAAGCTTAACTAAAATAAATGCAAAAGAATGTGATGTTGGAAACCTACCACATTTCATTGGAAAACATATAAAATATTTACAAAACAAAGAAATGTTAAAAGAAAAAAATATATGATACAAGATTAGTTTGGGCTAGAGATGCTCCTACATTACTAAAATTCACACACTCTTTATAAGTGATGTGAGATTATATTACCCTTAGGATACCCTACTTTAAGATTCCTCAAATGAATACAAAGGACTATACCAACCACCATAATATACCTAATGCACATAATAAATGATCAATGTGTGAACAAGTGACATGTCATTTAGGAAGAGAGTTGGGGTGATTGAAATTGATTTCTTGTCTTCTAAGAGAAAGGAAGAACAAGCTTCGATTGCAAAATATAAAAGGTATGTGGAACACTTTACTATCATATATATGTGGGTCCATGCTAACATGTTAATTATAAGATATCAAGTATAAAGTTAAGTTACATTTGATGATTCTAAAACACAATCATATCCTATTACCAATATTCCATTAAAAACATCTAATAGTACTTAAATTTGAATTAGGATACCAAACAATGGGCTCGATGTCTAATTATTCCATTGAATAAATGGATCAGTTGAATAACTTTCAACTAATTTAAGGAAAGGATTATTTTACAACTCTAAATAAGTATAAATAATTAGAATATTTTTAAGGAGATAATTTTTTAAGATAAACGTGGGATTTTGAAAGGACGAAAAACCAACAACAAACTTTCAACACCTCACAAGCAGCAAAAATATCAAACTTGAGGAAAGCCACCCAAAAATAATAAGAGACCAACTAGCTCAAGGTGGATTGAAGCAATGACACTCCAAGGAGCTCTAGACCCTAATAGCAACCCTATCCACCCATTCATTTAAGTAGATTTATTTCCTAGTTGTTCTCCCATTTTATGCCAAACTTGAATTAGAATGATACAAGGTCCTCTAGAAAGCCTCCCCTCCAAAACCATCTTCCCTTTTATCTTATTAATGAAAGGTGTATTAAGTGAATGCCAAGACCCACCTAAATTGATGCAAACATTTATTTTTTTGGCTTTGACCTTCCCAAGCCCTCACTAACAATTGATGTTTCCCTACAAACCTCCTATAAGCTTCTCACATCTTGAAGAAACATGTTCTCAAATACTTTATTAATATTTCCTTTACAATTATTCCAATTTGAAGAAGGGAAAGCCATTTCACCACTTCTCCTCAATAGCACCTGCTCAAAACTTTAAGGTTGAGTTGACGTCTTCTAATATTTTTTCTCCATGAATTTTGCTTCCTTTTAATGTTCATGTATCATTTTAAAGCATGACTAGAATTGTGTCATTTATGACACACTATCAGTAAATCCTCATAGGCAATCAAATGCATCCATTCACCTAATTTAAGGAATAAGGTGATCAAAGATGGAAGCACATGATCCACAACCACATTAACACAAAAGTTGGCAACCAAGAGCCACTTTTTGCATTTGATTACTAAATAAAAATTAAAAGAGGTAATGGTAGCTACCAAAACCTACTCTCAATATTCCTATAGAAACCTAAAAATACTAACCCTACTAGGGGTCCTATTTATACATTCCTTCTCAAGATCAAGGCTAGAAACAGTTTTTAGGGAATAGCCTGACCTTGCCAAGAAACCACAACTCACCCAAGAGGATTTGAACACAATAGTCATGGTTCAAAATGGAGATAAAAAAGAAGCACTTCATCAGAGTCAAGATCTTTATTTGGCCCTTTACTAAACCCATTTTTCAAAAACATAAATAATTAGCCTAATCTAAAAAAGACTTCCTAATAAGAGAATCCCTTAACCTAGAGAAATACATTTCAATAATAAAATCTCAAACTCTTGGAAAAATACCCTTAGCATTGCCAGTCAGAGCCAATGATAGAATGAATAGGAATAGAACTAATCTTACCTTTAGCACCATCAACTTAGTATTTATCCATAGACAACCCAATGCATTACCAACAATCACCCCTAGATCTTGTGACACCACAAAAACCTTCACTACCTTCAAACTCTACAAAGTAGCCAATACAAGTTTGAACTCATTTTACTTCAACACGTCCAAATTTGAAAACTTTACAAATGCAAAGCTTGCAAGAGAATCAACACAAGATGTGTTGCCTCTTAAGCATACAAGGAAGAACCAAAAGTACTAACACCACCCCAACTATAAAATGCACTCTCCATTCAAACAAGAGAAATAAACAAATCCCCATAATCACCATCAATGAAATCCCCACAAGGATGGGGAAATGCATAGAATCAATAAGTAGGAAACAACGTTTCAAACTTTGTTTCAAGCTAACACCATTAAAGCAACCCTACCTAGCAACAACCACACCAATGCTCATTGTAGGAGGCCATTATAACACCACTAAACATGCATTCAAACCCATCATGTAGGGATTTATAGCATCAATTGCTTCAAAAGGTCAATCCTTCCCCATAGAGTGCACCTCAAAGACTCTTTGATGAAATTCAAACTAATGGTCAATAAGTCTCATCTTCCTTATCCATGAAACCACTCTATTACATTTTTGAAATGTAGACGAGATATTTCTTGTGATTTATTGATCTTAATGTACATTAAAGAAACTACAAAATTGTTTTAGATTTTAGATTCCATGTTGAAGAGTTATATGTGATTTAATTTGGATTGTCAATATGAAAGCAAGATAATATTACATTTTCATATATGTTATCTGATATAAAAGAAATGTGAACAATGAAAGAAATCAAGATCATATTTAATGTTTCTTATAAATTAATTGCATTTTTATCTTAACTTTTGTATTCAAATGCCAACTTGAACAAGAAAAAAAAACCTTCCCAAGCTTTTCATGGTCACTAAAAAAACTAATTAACTAAACCTTATGTAAATATAGATAAAACTTCATACAATCCACTAAATTATGTAAGAAAATCTACCACATAAGCCTCTCTTTTGATTGGGATATCATCAATACAAGATTTATAATAAAACAAAATTGCCTATCATTCTCACCCACAATAAACCATTTGTTGATTCCCTTAACCCATAAAATATAATATTAACCAACAAGGAGGTATATATAAATATTTATTCATATGGCAACACATATGTTGGCCAACAAAGCTTTTGATTCACAAGACTTAAAAAATCTATTGTTAATTTTAAATGTAATTGCATAGAAAGGTCAAATTCATGAAATTGCCTACAAAATTACTGCTCGTATTTTTCTTTTTTTTTTAATGTATCACTACTCAAATGTCCAAATTACTATGAGCAAAAT
This sequence comes from Cryptomeria japonica, assembly GCF_030272615.1. Lineage (NCBI taxonomy): Eukaryota > Viridiplantae > Streptophyta > Pinopsida > Cupressales > Cupressaceae > Cryptomeria > Cryptomeria japonica. Next base: position 622,330,332 of record NC_081414.1, on the reverse strand, counting down.
CTTAAGAAAAAAAAAAGAGAGAGATCAAGTGTCCATTGGTCTATTAAGGAAGTTGAATGAGCCAATGAGTCTTATAAAAAATCAACTATTTAATTTTTGAGTCAAACTCATTGACCCATGTATTATTAAATATTAATATTTTGATGTATAAATAGCTATCCAAAATTAAGGTACAAGATAAAAAAAAAATTATTCATTAATTTCATTACACTCCAGCCTTTGTTGCCATTATAGAATGCCTCTCAACATTAATACTATAAAGTCAAAATTATCCTTAAAAAATATGATTAAAAATAATGATATAAATGTTATGGTAGTACTTTATAAAAAAAAAAGCTATTACTTAATTTTAAAAATTATGTTATAGAAAAGCAATATAATTTACAATTTGTTTCGATGATAAAATGAGATAAATATCAATATTCAATGCATAGCCTTCCTCTTGAGTACCAGTTATAGTCACATTTTTGTTATATATTTTTAAATTAAAATAAAACTTGTGATCAAAATATACTAAGAAAAATTGCATATATTTAGTGCTTTCATACTCTTCTTTCAATCTTATATTGAGACTAAACATAAGCTTAATTAATTTAAATGAATATAAATATCTTAAATGAATTTAACTAAAAAATGTCAAGAACCGAATTTTGAGCTGTTTTATTTGTTTAAAAGTTATTTTATTTTACTTTGGAACTATTTTATTACTACATATAGAATTAAAAAAATGTTTGTTCTTTTAAATATTATGTTTATTATTAAATAATAATCTTTTGATTTGAAAGGTAGCCAAATTTGAAGTCAAAGTTAAAGAGTTTGTTAGCACAAACATCATTATATTCCACCCCAATCCATCATTGTAGAATGTTTTTTTGACATTAATTAATTTTTAAGTTAATGATAATAAAATGCCTTATAATTGTGAATACATCGTTTGAAAGTTAGATTAATGAAATATTGAAGTGAAAGCAATTTAAAGTTATAATAATATAAAATATTATAATTAGTAAAATTATGATTATGAGATTATTAAATTATTTTATATTTTTTCCATGAGTGTCCATTGGTCCATTGGTCCATTGGTTTTTATAGTATCATTTCTTATGGGAATATAACTAATCAAGAGTGAGCAGGAGGACATGCCCAATTAAGCTAGAGGTAGTATACTTGGAAAGGTGGCCACTAGATATTTAAAGAAAATGCTCAAAATGGATCTTTTTTGTATTAATAATAAGGATTTCAAAATGGATCTTGATTTTGATCCTAGAGGCATAGAATGCACAGTTAATGGACTTGAATGAAGTTCATACAATTATTATTCCTAATTGCAATATTTTCTTTGAATGGGTAAATAGACCTCAAAATGCCAACATTGTTTTCTGCTAACTTGGCCCAAGGATGTTAATCTCTTAAAGGAAAAAGCCAAAAATATATAACTTGCCCTTTACCATTATCCTTGTCGATGCCAATAATGAGTCTGAAAACCATAAGGCAAAGGGGATAGGCCTCACAATCTATCTATACAGTATTCTATGCAACGACTTTGCCATCCCAAATAATTCATTGATCACAATCATTTGCACGATCTCAAGTTGAATCAACTTTCCTAGACTAAGACCCCAAATCTCTACAACCATAAAGAAAAATGGAGATGGTATGGAACGTCATTTTGATGAAGCCTCTAAAGATTTGTGAAGATATTTTCAACCAACATTAAGAACAGAGGAACTACTTGAACGGGAAATTAGCAGCTTCTATTAGAATGGATAATGCTAAAATATTAAAAAATTGGCCATAAACACAAATGGAACTGCTAGAGAGAGTAGAGCATGAGCAAGGAGAAGCTAACAAGTTTAAATATAGAGGAGAAATTGAAAATTGTGACTATCAACTTGCAATTGCAGCCCACAAATGTACTGAGATTAATAGGATCACATATTCTGCCATAGATGACAACTTGGCTTCTCAAGATATCAATGTTATAAACATTAATGTGTTTAAAAGCATCAAGACGTCAAGTTGGTAGAGGCTTAAGCAAGCAAGGGAAGTCAGGAAAAGAAAAAGCTATAAGTGAACTATAAGTAGGCAATTCTCATATAGGATGTGATAAGTGTAAATTCAGCTCCTTCAGAGACTCATCATAAAGTGAATCGTCTTAATAAAAATCAAAGGTTGTATTTGGCTCCAAGACAAATATTTGTGCATGGCAGATCAAGATTGAGAAATCTTATGTGTTTTTTGTTGGAAATAAAATTTTAGATACATTGAAAAAGTAGCTCATGACTCAAGAATTAAACAAAAATATATATATAGGAATATTGTCTCTTTATAAGATAAATAATTTTATGATGGGAACTACATTGTTGCCAATGACTTAAGTAGAGATCTTTAGATAATGATTCTTGGTTATATCAGCAATATGTATGATCTTTGTGATAAAAAGGTAAAAGACAACCCTGGAAACTTCTATAGCCAACAAGGACTATTATCAGAAACACTAGATAGAATAAATCTTTTCTGCTCAAGCCTCCCTCGTATTGTTATTTTTTATCCTATTTTAGTAGAAATAGATACAAAGTCACATTTCCCCCTTACTCCATGGCATCATGTTGATAAATGACTATTTCTATGGAGGTGGTCACTCTTTCTAAGATTTCATGCAAGGTACACAAATATCTCATGTGCTTTTCCATTGGAAAAGAAAATCATAGGAGGGCTTCAACAACAAAGAAATCATTGACAAATGAAGATTACTGAAATATTGAAAGTAAGGAAGGGTTCAACCCTTCCTGAACGGAAATGAAAATCATTACTTGGAATGTTAGGGGTCTCAATGCCCCTAACAAGAGATGCTTGATTAAAAGAAGACTTATTTTGATCAATGCAGACATCATTATGTTTCAAGTTACTAAGTATAATCTACAACGAATTGAATCCTTCACTCAAAGCCTTAGAAATCAGTATAATGGTTGCAAGCAAGAAGCGGTTCAAGCAGATGGTTCATATGGAGGTATTCTTATAATATGGAAACCGTCCATGGTTCAGATTAAGAGGGTTGAATCAGACAAAAATTGATTATTGGTTTCAATTAAATTCCTCACCTCCAACTTTTATTTCTTTTTTATTAATGTTTATAGTCTGGTGTCTTTGGTGTCAAAACGGGTCTTCTGGTCAGATTTAGATGGAGTTTTATCCAAGATTCAAAATGAGAATTTATTCATTGGAGGGGATTTCAACACCATTAGAAGTTTGAAAGACAGAAGAGGAGGATTAATTAGGCTTGGAAAATCTCAAAAAGAATTTAATGATTGGATTGAAAAGAATGGCCTTCTTGAGGTGGAATCAGGGGATAACATTTTCCCCTGGAATAATAGGAGATCTGGATTCAGCAATATTGCGGAAAAAATAGATAGATTTTTTTGGCTGGGGGACTTTTCCTCTTTTCCTTTCTCTTTGGAGTGTAAAGTTCTTCCTTGTTCTGGCTCAAATCACTATCCACTTCAGCTAAATTTCCAAGGCTCTTTCAGCTCTTCAAAAGCACCTTTCAAATTTGAGAACATGTGGATGAAGGATCCGAATTTCTTGCCTCTTGTAGAGCAATGGTGGAAAGAAGCTACTTTTGAGGGATCTAAAATTCATTGCTTTGTTTCAAAACTGAAATATATCAAGAGGAAATTATTAGTATGAAATGTTGGGCACTTCAGAAATATTTTTTAGTCTAAGAGAGAGCTAGAATCTCAACTGGAGGAGCTAAATGAAAAAATAATTGAGGATGGAATGGCCCAAGCAGAATAAATTACAACAAGGGAGCTTTTATCATAATATGAAGATATCTTGTCTAAAGAGGAATTATTCTAGAAGCAAAAGTCAAGGGAAAGTTGGCTTCAAGCAAGGCATAAAAATACAAAACAATTCCATAACGTCACTAAGCAAAGAAGATCTATAAATAGAATTACCAGAATAGAAGATCATAAGAATCAGATCTTAGAGGATCCAAAGGGCATTCGGTCGGAAATCATAAGGTTCTTTTCCAATCTTCTAAATAAAGGTGATGGATCAGACTTAGGGGATCAAAATAGTCTCCTTTATGTTATCCCTAAAATCATAACCGAGGAGCAAAACTTGAGGTTAAATGAAAGCTTCTCAATGGAGGAAGTTTTGTTGGCTCTTAGCCAACTTCCTTCTGAGAAAGCTCCTAACCCTGATGGGTTTCCTACTGGTTTATTCAAAAAATGTTGGCATATTCTAGGAGTGGACTTTGTAGAAGCTCTAGAATTTTCAAGAAAATCAGGAAACATCCTAAAAGAGATCAACAATACTTTATTGCTCTTATTCCAAAGAAGTAGAAGGCCATTAGACTGGGGGATTTCATACCAATATCCCTTTGCAATACTATCTATAAAATTCTCTCGAAAGTTATTACGAATAGGCTTAAACCTCTTATGGACAACATTATTTCAGAAGAGCAAACAGGCATTGTGTCAAGTAGATCAATTCTAGATGATGTGATAGTTGCCCAAGAAGCCATTCACTCTCTCTAAAATACAAATAACGTTGGGATGATTATTAAGCTAGATATTTCGAAGGCATATGACAATGTTGATTGGCGTTTCTTATGCAAGATTATGCAAACTTTTGGATTTAATAACTGATGGGTTAATTGGATATTTGAATGCATCTCAACCCCAAAATTTTCAATTCTCATTAATGGGAATCCTGAAGATTATTTATCATCCTCCAAGGGCATAAGACAAGGTGATCCATTGTCTCCATTTCTTTACATCATTATGGCGGAAGCTTTCGGTAGATCTATTAAAGGAATGCAAAATAGAGGCTTCATAGAGGGCATTAAGACATCTCGAAACTTCATGGCAACACATCAGTAGTTCGCAAATGATAATCTTCTATTGGGAGCAGCCAAATCTAGAGAAGCAACATATCTTCAAAAACTCCTAACCTCGAATGGTAAGGCCTTGAGTCAGGTTATTAATGGAGAGATCAAAAATTTATTTTTTTTCAACTCCTCAACCAATTCAGAACAGAATAATGAAAATCTTTAATTGCAGTTCCTTGTACCTACTTGGGAATCCCAATCGATACAAGCTTAAGGAACTCCAAACTTTGGGATCCTCTAATATAAAAAATGGAGCAGAGTATTAATTCCTGGAAAGGTAAATGGCTTTTGTGGGTAGGAAGAATAGTTATGCTTCAGTCTGTTATATCCGCTCTCCCTATTTATCTTATGTCTATCTTAGCATTAGCAGCTGGTATGAACACATTTATCATTCAAAAAATGAGGAACTTCTTTTGGCAAAATTCGAAGGAAAGGCACAAAATTGTCCTTATCGCTTTGGATAAGTGGTTTAGGTATCTGCAATCAGCATATCTTTAATCAAGCTGTGGGAGCTAAACTTGTGTGGAAGATGATGAAGGATCCAAATGCTAGGTGGGTCAGACTAATGCAAGCAAAATAGATTGAGGATGGAGGTTCAAGCAATTTTATGAGAATTAGCAATCCTCCCAAAGGTTCTAGGATTTGGGACTTTATGCTAAAATGTAGACTATTAGTGGTTGATCATATCTCTTGTGATGTCCATGATGGAACCTCATGTTTATTTTGGGAAGATTCTTGGTGAGGTTACTCGAGTCTGAATAGTTTGTTATCAATTCAATTCTCAAGAGATTGGTTTAAACAAAACTAGGGTAGCTACATAAGGGATTATGTAGTTTTCTTTGAAGGGGGCTCTTATTTAGAATGGTCTTGGAAAAGCTTTGAAGGACTTCCTCTTCCCCATAATGAAATTGGCCAGTTATTAGACATTATTAACAATAGGAAACTTTTTTTCAAAAATGGCAAGGACTCTTATTTGGACTCCTAAATCAGGCTCGTATAACACCAAAGAGGGCTATAATCTCCTTGTTAATCAGCATGATAACAATGATCTTGGAATTCCCAAAAAGTTGTTCTAGAGTAGGAATCATATTCCTAAAGCGGGGTTTTTTGCCTAGTTGGCAACTAGGAAAAAAATTCTAACTGCAAAGAAATTCAAAAAGATGGGTTATGAGGCTCCTTCGAGATGTATTCTTTGCAAGGCATAGGAGGAAACAATGGACCATCTCCTTCTTAATTGCCCTTTCTCTACCAAGTGTTGGAGATGGCTTTGTGCCAAATTAGGTTGGATAACGGCCCTTCCGAATGACGTATCCTTATTCTAATGCTGACCGATCAGACCAAATGCTGGTCTTCTTAGCCCCCCTTGGGAAATTTGCCGATCTAGTCTTATTTGGGAGATATGGAAAGAATGTAATAGAAGGATTTTTTATAATACAGCAAGAAAGGTAGAATCAGTCCTTAACTCTATAGAGGCTTCAATTGTGGAGAATATTAATTGTAAGCTTGCATTCTACTCCTCTTCCAACAAAGACTTTACAGACTGGGATGGTAGGATTAGATTCAGATGGAATGACATAAGAATTCCTCCACTATTGGGAAAGAAGCACGGTGAAAGAGCCTCAGTTGTTTGGATGCCACCGAAATTGAGTTGCTTGAAATTGAACTTTGATGGGGCATCAAAAGGTAATCCGGGTCTGTCTAGAGCTGGTTGCATCATTAGGGACCATAATGGAATCTTCAAAGGTAAACTTGCCATGCCCCTTTCCTTGGACACCAATAATGTTGTTGAATTCAATGCCCTCTTACTAGGCCTCACTGAATGTTCAAAAAGAGGTATTAGACAGATTGAAATAGAAGGGGACTCGGCTATTGCTATCAATGCAATCAGGGTTGCAAAAATTCCCAATTGGCTGCTTCAAGCCTTAATGGAAATATTTTTATGAATTCTAGGCTGATTTGAGAGTTTCTCATGCAAGCATATCTTTAGGGAATCAAACTCAGAGGTAGACTCTCTCTCAAAATTAGCAGCAGAAGGGGTTCATTTCAGTTGGTGGGCGAATGAATATTCACTTTAATGTAATTCCCTTATTATTCATGTCAAGGCTAACAGATTTTCCTCTTTATTTGAAGAATAATTCAGCCCTTTTGCAGGATGCTCAAGCTACTATTCGAGGGCAGGGGTCTCAAGGTGGCGGTCGTCGTTGTAGACGTGGGAGAGGTTGATCTAGAGTGAAAGGTAGTGGTCACAGAGGCCGTGGTGGTAATGTTGCAGAACAAACTTGCTCTCTTCCTGGCTCTTCACCCCAAGGGCCTCCTCAAGTTTGAAAGAGAGATGAATTTTGCAGATTTTTTGTTAGATCTTTCTGAATTTCTTTAAACTTGATGAACTGTTCATATCATAAGTTTCTTTTTAATGCCCTCGATGAATTTTTTGATCGGCTAAGATGGATTTAGCTGCTAATTCGAATTGATAATTTTTGTATCTCCGTATATATATCTTTAATATAAAATTTCTGACTTTGTCGTTTGCTGATCTAAAAAAAAACAAAGAAATCATTTCTTTGGGTGGTCAGACTGCAATTGTAGATGCTAAGAGATTTAGAAAGATTTTAAGTTTTAACCAATCACTTATCACCCCAAGGGAAAAGATAAGCAAAGGTAAATCGAATATATTTAGTAATCATTTGTGAGCCGATTAAAAGTTGAATCATTTAACTTCCAAAAAAAATGGCAATCACATTGACTAAAAAATAATATTGGATGGATAATTTGACATGAAGAAAAAGGTAAGATAATAATGGGATGGTCTTTCTCTAAAGATTAGTTATTTTTATAAAATTTCCCCCGCTATAAGCTGTACGTGACTGACATTTAGCATGTGTTATTTAGAATAACCTCCTCTACGGGAAAGTTATATAGTTTATATTCATAGAAGACAAAAAACAAAGGTAAACAGATTATTTCTGTGTACGTTTATTTCCAACTTAACCAATTAGTCACTAGTCTCAAGGTATTAAAGTTAAAAAATTTGTCCCAGAGGAATAGATGAGTTTCTGCTGGTGAAGATGGATGAATTTCAGGGATTAGGCAAAGCTCAAATAATGTAGACACCAGAATTTTCAACCGGTATGCTCAAACATTTGATTGCACACTATCCCCAAGTATAAAATGGAAAATTTACAGAGTATCATTATAATATCTTATGTGTTAATGTAAGAATGTTATCTATTGTAAAACTAGAGTTTGCACAAGAGTATACAATTGAAGATTTCAACCACTTAGTGTGATCCAAAACATCAATATAAAAATACACATAATTGAATTGAAAAGAACTCTGTTTACAATGGAAGGTTTCAACCACATAAGTTAAGCTCCAATACTTGAATCTGGTTAAGCTTCAAAAGTTGAAATAATAAGCCTTTCCCAAAAATCATGGGCTTTGTAGAAGTGATAATCTACTATCAATTTTTTGTTGTATATATAAAATTTCAATTCCATGGATTCCACCAGATGTATCAAAACGGTTCTGCTAATAACTACGCTAATATCCTATACTTTGTTTATCAAGTATCAAAGAAATCTAAGATCCCTTGAATAAAGGCAAGAAGTGACACAAGAGGGCCAAATAAGAAGATGCAAGGGATGCTAAAGTCCACAACAAAGGGTAAAAATATATAGTATATTCAACACATTAAACAAAAAACTATTGATGCCCTCAAATCTAACTTTTACCACCAATAAAAACAAGAAAAAATCATCCATGCTCTTCCAAAAGTTAATTTCTTTTCAGAAATATTATTAGTAATTTTTGTAATGAAAATTATTGCTTCCACATTCTTCAATTTTATTTTGGAACAATTTAAGGTTTGCCCCATAATGGAACCAAGTCAGGTCGCTGAAATTTCAAAACGTGATGTCCTATTTAAACCAATACAGCATAGTTATTCTCTGCCACATCCCTGACTATCCTTTGCAGCTAAGCAACAAGGCAGACATTGTCATAACTTCTACATCTTGGGGGGCACACCTTGTTTCATTGAGACCCAATCCAGCTGTATATTTGTACTACTGATCCTCAGATATATAGGATACTTCTTGTAGTTTTCTTTTTGTTAAATATGGCTGGAGAGAAATAAAAATATTTCTAAGAATATCAAACAATATGTTGAACATATCTGAAGCAAAACCAGAGAAGTATCCAGCATTTCATTCCGTAGCCCCTGGAGGTTTAGGGGATAGAGATGTCTCCGTGCTATTATGTCCATAATTCTAGGAAATAGTATATAAGTGTAATAATGATATTTTATTATTATTTACAAATATAAATATTTTGTAGAATCTGAACAGCTGTCCTAAAGATGAATTGACTGGTCACACATTGATGAAAAATATGTACTTTTCATCCCATTTTAATATATAGACTTCTGAGTTTGCATTCTCTATTATCATTTTGCAGTCCATTTCCTAGGTTGACATTGATATCAAAGCACAGGCTACCATTCTTTATTTTTGTGATCCTCCATTTGTTGTGGACCATTCGTCTAGGGTTACAAATAAAATATTCTTCTATCCTGTTTTTGATTTACACTCCTATTTGCAACATCCATTCCTGCAAAGAACTGGAACACATCACTCTTGCTGCAATTGTAAGGAAGGTCATGCATCCTGTATTTTCATCCCATTTTTTCCATTTGCTGTTCACTGTTCACTATTTCTTCAAATCCATGCTCTAGGTGTTAGTCGCAGCTCTGAAGGCCACAGTTTGAATCTACGTGCTTAAAAAAAGATGAGCAGGTAAGTCATTCCATTTTCAATCTATCTCATGCTCAGACTATATTCCGCAAAATTCAATTTCCAATAAAATATTATTGCATCAAATCCCTGTCCCTCATTCCCCAACTCTAATTATATTCTGCCCTAGAAGGGGCCAAGAGGTTGTTCAAAGAAGAAAGCATTAAGAAAAGATGAGTTTCAATTTTTCCAAATTGAAATAAATATTTTATTGGACATAGTTATTTCTTGGAGAAAGACCCTTTTTCTGGAAAAGCAAAATTACTCATTTTTTAACGATATTTTAAAAAATATTTTTTAGGGAATTTTTTATCATGAATTATTTAAATATTGCAAAATAAGTCATTTTGATGCGATTAAAATTCAAAAATCAAAACAAATTTTGCAAACCTAAAACAAATCACAGGGTTCGAAAATACACAATGCCTCTAGTTCACGCATACAAGTAATGCTGTCATGATTGAACTACTACATCCAAAGCCCCTAACAAGTTGGTGTCAGTGGCATCATCCCTATAAATTGAGGGAGAGAAATAAGGATTAAAAAGAAATCATTTTCCATTTTTCTTAGTTACCCATATGTGAACTATTGATTGACTATAAAATCTGATGTCATCATTAAGTATATAGGAAGCTTGTACTTCAATGTACAGAGTGACCCTGGGTAGGTTGCCATTGACAACACAAATCCTTTTCACATACAACCTACGTGCCATGTGCCATTCTACTCTCACATGCTTTAAGGCTTCTTTCACAAACTGACAGGTATATTGGAAGCACCAACTTCTTCCACATAGTAACGGGTATATGAGAAGGGTGAGCATATCAAGAGGTTTGGTATATCAATCGGGTGGTGTATAGAGAGGGAAACCACAAAGTACAGGTGGTTAAAATGGTCGAGACAAGTTAAGAATACTCTCATCTTCAATGATTTATGGTTTAACATTTGTGATGGAGACACAACTAATCAAACCAACAGTAAAAATATTGGCTTTGATAAGGGCCTCAATTGATGAAGAAAATTTCCATCAGATACAAGGGTGCAACACACCTTGGGAAGCATTACACAAGTTAAAGGATTTGTAGAATTGGAATTCACATGATTGCAATTGAAGTTGTTCAACCTTGAGTTGAAAAATTGCAATGTAACGAATCTAGCTTTAGAAATTTGAGCAATCAAGCATGACATTGAAGCTACTGGTGGTAAAAATGGCGTATATATAATTACCTTCAGAAAATATCTTCTTCCCACACATTCAACCTATTTGGAGTCAGTGCAAGCAAAAGTCACTCACTTTCAACCACTTGGTCAAAAAGATGGTTGAAAGAGAAAAAGCCCAAAACCATGGGAGAATATTTGCTATGTTCATCAATAAAGCAATGCTTCCAATAAGGTTCGTATTCTGAGAGTGAAGAAAATGATAGAGAAAATGAAGGAAATAGAGGACGAGGAGGCAGAACTAGCAGAAATAATGGTTAACACCATAGTTTGAAAACTTGGACTCGATGTAGAGTCGGCAACTCCAAATTTTGACTCGGAATAGAGACTTAGCAAAAAAACTCAGCAACCCAAAATTTTGACTCAAACTTGGGACTTGGCAAAGACTTGACCAAAAAACGCATAATTACACCTATTAAAATAGAGATTAATACATTTAGAGAGCACATAAGTCTATTATGAACATCAATTGTCATAATTCAAATATTACATGTCATGTGATTCTTGGATTATTGACAATGATGTCAAAGCGGTTATGTCATTGATGAGGACAGAGATGAAGGCAATTCTGGAGCAGAGATACAAGGTTTGAGTTTGATTATAAAGCTGGCCAACATGGGAAAAGAAATCCTTTAATTAAATGATATTATAAGGAAATCTACTGATGCAAAAATTCTCACAATCGAATCCAGAAGCATACACTATTAATTGAATGGATTGTGGAAATCTACTGATGTTGATATTATAGGGGCCAACCCCTCCTTGATTGTGGCTCTCACTTTTAGCAATGTTTTAATTCTTGCAAAATAAGTCTTCTTTGGTGTGGCTGACCTCTCTTAGTTTGGGTGCCCACCTTGGTAAAGAAAATTTTAATTTAACAAAATACTACCTTGGCCGACCAGTGTAAGGAAAGTTAAAAATAAATTAAATATATCTTGGCCGACCTCCTAGAAACTAGCACCCATCTTTGGGCAATGCAATTTAAATGATAAAAGTAATAATGCTACCGGCCAAACTAGTTGAGGAGCTGTGACCGTTGGTGGGGAGCTGTGACCTCCCTTAGTATGGGTGCCCACCTTGCTAAAGGGAATTTAAATTAAACAAAATACTACCTTGGCCGACCAGTGTAAGGAAAGTTAAAAATAATTTAACTATATCTTGGCCGACCTCCTAGAAACTAGCACCCATCTTTGGGCAATGCAATTTAAATGATAAAAATAATATGCTACCGGCCAACCTATTTGAGGAGCTGTGACTGTTGGTGAAGAGGCAAATAGGAAGGTATAAATGGGAGATTTTTGAGGGTTATTTGATTAACAATTCATTGAATAGATTTCCCATATTTGAGAGCAGATTTATGAGTAGGAATCAGATATTTGAGAGCAGATTTATGAGTAGGAATCAGATATTTGAGAGCAGATTTATGAGCAGAAATCAGATATTTTGAGAGCAGAAATCAGACGTGTTTGAAGCCGACCTAATGCAGATTTTTGTTAAGATATATTTCAGATTTCAGAGCAATCATTGAAGATCATATTGCAGATCTGAGTAGAGGAATATTGCAGACTTGAGATCAAATTTCTAAGGCAGATCTTGATGAAGTTGTGAGCAGTTTTTGAAGGTGACCTAGAGAAGATCCACAAAAATTATTATTACATGGCACTTCAAAGGTTGGTGCCTTCTATTTTGTGAGATTGGGAGGTTGGTGACTTTCATTCAAAAAGATTGGTGTCTCTTACTGAGTTGGTGCTCAGTAGTTGGGGCCTACAAAATTGTAAGAAGATTCAATATAAGTAATATTTTGCTGTGGTTTACTCCCACAAGGGTTTCCATGTAAAATCACGTGTGCATCTTGTGTTTTCTATTGTTAAATCGTACTTCTCATTATTGCTCTATGATTGCTAAAGTTTAAATAAGTGACAAGTTGTCTTATATTGATTCATCCCCCCTCTCAGTAGAAGTGTGTGTTACTTCAATGATGCTCAAATCAATAAATGGCATAGTGCCATAAAGTCTCCAAATAGGGGGAGCAAGGGATTGGATTTGGGGACAACATGGGGACACTAATAGGCAAGGGTCTAGGGGCAACACCCAGAGTGCGTTCAATGTTGTGGTACAAGGCAAAATCAAGGGGTGGAGCCCCCACTGCCAAAACCAAATTATGGCATCAGAGTCTTGTTCATGAGTTTTTTAGGCACTCCGAACACAGAATAAAATACCAAAGTATTTTACCCTCTCTTGAACAAAATCACCTCAGATGCTAAATATCTAATCAACTAAGACAATTCCAAGGTTTCCAATATTAGTTCTTGACGTGTAGGTAACTCAATGGCTTGATGTGAATTGTTGTTTTCACAAAGGGACTTACACAATTGTTCTAAGATTTCAAACTTATCATGAATGGAGTAGGTTTGCCAATGATTTCAAATGACTTAGGATTTTGCAATTTGAACTCTTGATCTAATTCTAACAATGATTTTCAAATAAAATGCAAAAGAGGAAGGGTTCAAAAATTCTATTCTATTCCTATCTTAAACCTAGAATGCAAGAGATAGTGAATGATTCAATGAAATTCAACTAGTCTAGGCTTTGTCATCAAAGAACAACTCAACACAAGCTTAGTGCAATCATCTAAGGTAATTTATAGATATTCAAATTCATACTAAACAACATTAACACCATCAATTGGATGCATATCAATGAGTATGCACAAATTGAAGTTAAGATCGATTTAAATTCTAGTTGACTACACAAGGTAAACTTACAATCGGCAAGAAGCTAGTGGTATGGATAAACGAATTTCATACAAATGCATTCAACAATTTCTTTCATCCAACTAGAAATACTTGAAACAAATTCTAATCTAAATTTGGAGGTATGAGAACCACACAATGCTACAAATCTCAATAAAATCACCAAACTTCAATGATTAGATTCAATCTAACAACATATAGGCGACAATTCTAAAAAATCTATCTTACAAATGAGGGGAATGGGGTTTATATAGAGTCTCCGATTGAAATGAATGGCAAAGATTCATTTAGAATCAAGGGCTGAGATCATGTCAACATTGCCCTAATTAGGGTTTACATCAAAAAGTGGAATAAAAAAGGAGGTCCAATGGAATGATGCCTAGTCATCAAGTAGGGAATCTTCTAGAAGATTTCAGCCTACATCCCTCTCTCTAGCTACATACTCAACAGATCTAGCCAAGACTGAGTTGAGTTCCTCCATCGTAACACTGGGTAGACCTTCCTGCTTCAAATCGATCACATCCAAGGCATTTGAGCAAGCATCGAAAATGCTTTCCCAATCTGGCATAAGCTTATGCAATTTGTTGATGTGAATCATGAGAGAAACCAAATCATCTAGCTAATTCTTCCTTATGGATTCCAACTGTCTGAAGTAAATGAACTTCATCTTCTCTTTCAACTCTTCCAAATTCAAACAACTAGAAGTGTGGACATCTTGTCCTAATGACTCTTCAATAGATGAAGGATCTTGGATTGTATCTCTTAGATTGATCCCTCCATCTCCATGCAGTCTTGCTTTGCATGATCAAACACTGACTTCCTCAAGGCCAAAGAACAATACCAACCATGGAAATCATAAACATTGCCTTCCTGAAAAACTCCCTCCTAGATCAATGTAGAAGCAGGAATCCGCTTCAACACCTTGAGGTGAGGAATAGTCTTTTCTTGCACTGGTTGGAAATCTTCCCACACTCCTTCCAAGTATTGCATCCTGAATATGAGCATCGTTGTCTTATCAAATGCTTGGATGAATTGAGCTAGGAAATCATCCGCTTGCTTTGAAACATCTTCTATCCATTTACCAACCTCTTGATATGTATTCATCATTGCCTCATGATCAAAGGGGAATTCATGAGCAATAGCAATGGGTGAGACAAAGGTAGGATCCTCACGCCTTAAGGAATTCATCCCTTCAATATACTCCTCGAGTCTCCTATTCTCACTCTCAAGCATCTATTTCTTTTCTATAGCCTTGTCTAATTGTGCCTCAATTGCCTTGACAGTATCATCGAGCTCCTGAAACTCTTGTTTATTTGTAGTAGGTCCAAGGTCAATTGTGGTAACCTGATAATCCATAGGAGTGACCACATTTCTAGTCTTATCACCTGTCGGGACAGCTACTTGTGCAATGCGTGCTCCTATATCATCTCTAGTAATCCTAGAGAACATCTTTGCCTTCTTCTTTTCCTTTTCCTTACCAATCCTGGTTAGGAAGTCATCAATATCTTCTGTGGGTTGTGCCTCTATCACTTTCTTCTTCTCCATGCTACTTAACAACCAATCGGGAATTGTAGAGAACTCCATCCCATCTTCGAGGTGTTGATCTTCATCGAGTCCTCTCAAGTCTGAAATAACTGTTGTCATTTTATGACACCCTTGGTCCATTAGTAAGAACCGATCAGAGATGTGTTCCATGGACAAGCGCAGCCCCAATTGATCAAAGAGAGAAGAATCGTGAAGTATGAAGTGTTTCCTTGCCCAGAGGAAGTTCCTCCCTTGGCCTTTTCTTCTTCCCCGGAACTCCGAAACCTCAAGGTTTCAACGCTCTTTGCCTTAGCCGCTTTCTTTCCTTCTTCGGAACTCCGGAACCCTGAGGTTCTGAAGTTCCCTTCCTTCCCTTGGCTTTCTCCAGTTTCTCCGAAACACCGAGGTTCTGTAGTTCTTTCCCTAGCTTAGCCCCTCCTCTCCTTATTCTTTCTCTCTTTTTCCCCGGAACTCCGGAACCCCGAGGTTCCGAAGTTCCTTGTCCCTTTTCTCCTTCCCTCTTCGGAACTCCGAAACTCCGAGGTTTCGAAGTTCCTTGTCCCTTTTCTCTTTCCCTCTTCGAAACTCCAAGGTTCCGAAGTTCCTTGTCCCTTTTCTCCTTCCCTCTTCGGAACTCCGGAACTCCGAGGTTCCGAAGTTCCTTGTCCCTTTGCTCCTTCCCTCTTCAAAACTTCGAAACTCCGAGTTTCTGAAGTTCCTAGCCATCCTTTCCTTCACCTCTTCTCTTAACTTTCTCCTTTGCCCGGAACTCCGGAACCCTGAGGTTTCGAAGTTCCCCTCCTCTCTTTAGCCCTTTCCCTTTCTTCTTCGGAACTCCGGAACCCCGAGGTTCCGAAGGTCTTCCCTTGTCTTCCTCACTTCGGGAGTCCGAGCTTCTGAAGTCTCCGGGCTTCCTTTCAACTGGCGACACTTCCAAATGGCGTGATCGACACTCAAGGCTTTTAATGCTCCGACAACTCGGTGACTTGTGCACTTTCTTTTGTGGAGCCACAAGGGTGCATTAAGTGTTTTTTGGTAGGATTTCCATCAAGGAAGGTACGGGGCCATGCTTGGTGACCTATGTCATGACTAACTTTGGAAGGTTAGTCAATCCACCTTCTCAGGATTGCCTTTGGTGGTATGGCTAGGTTGCTTGCATGTACAAGCCAAGTGCATGCACTTCCCTGCACTTCCAGACTGACATGCAGGGGTCATGATCACCATTGTACCCCTTTTTTTCTATATAAGGCTGTTAAGCCTTATTGTAAAGGGTTCTCTCCCTGTTGGCTTAAGCTTTCTTATGCTCTTCTCTTCTCTTAAAGACTTGTAATTATTTTTGCATTTCTGTAACTGTAAGATTGGCTTTTGGCCTTATGATTAATTGAAAATCACCATTCTTGCCTCCATCTAACCTATGTACGTTGTGTATGCTTTCTTACCTTCATCATAGGTGTATGTCTTGTGGCTTTTCTCTCTATGTGTGTTGTGTTAACTTGTTTTCTGAGTGTGACTTGTGGGAATCATTCTCCCCTCTTGACACTTAGCAAACTCTAACCTCCATACATGCATTTGGGTCACTTATGCAATTGAAGTTGTGCATCTCTTGGGTTTTCTAGTTGGTTCCTTGTGCCATTTTAGTAGGGAGAGAAACAATCTCTTCTTGGTGCATCACCTCTTTTTATTAAGCATTTCTCTCTTCCCTTTCCCTCTGCAAGTTGTTAGGATAGGCTTAGGAGTTAGTTTTGAAGTGTTGAGTTGGTTCAACACCTTCACCTGGATTGGGAAGGAAGTCGGCCTTCTCCAGAGATTCAACCCCCTTGCGCAAGGTCCCACACTTCGGGGTTGTTTCCATGTTTCACAAGGTTGCTGAGTTGATAGCTCAAAAAGGGTGCAAGCTTTTGTGATAACAATAACCTCATCGTCGTCTTTATCTTTAGTCAAATCTACCACTTTATTGCCTAAATGGACCTCAAGCCGAATCTTGGGAGATCCGGGCTGCTCTTCATCATCTTCATGTGGTGTCGATTGTGTTGACACATGTACATCTTGATCATTCTCCAGTAGGATCTCCATGTCAAAACCCTGTTTGGACTCATTGTCCTTCTCTGTCATATCATTCTCCTTCACGGATGAGGAACTCATGGTAGATTGAGAAGTGTTAGACTTATGTTTCTTGTGCCTTGACCCCTGGCTAACAATCTCCTTGCTTTTTGTTTGTGATCCTCCAAGCATACATTTCCTTCTTTTAGGAGCTTGACTCTCCTCATCATTATGTGTTCTAACATTGCTCATTGTCCTTTCATCATCATTGAGAGAGGACTCCTCATTTCTCATCTTCTCATAGGTTAGGGTGACCTTTTGTTTTCTCAACTCATTAATGTACTTGTCCACCCATTCCCTGGAGCAATCATTCATATCTCTCATCAAAATATTCAAATCTACCAACTCAGATTGCGAGCAACTAGGCAACGTGCTAGGCTTGTCTTTCTCCTTTGCATATTGCGGATGTATGTGATCCCCATCATCTTGCACTTGATCTGGAATAGAGAAGAAGTTATACTTCCTCATGAAGTCCACTAACATCTGAGACCACATCTTCCTTCTAATTGCGAGCTCATCCATGAGATTAGCCCAATGATCCTCGATGTCAATTCTGTGTGTAAACTTTCCTCCCTTCGTCGTTACAATTCTTTAAAATGGATCAAATCGATCCCTGCCTCTATAGATTCCAAGATGAAAGAACTCAAATTCTTCATTTAATATGTTTGTTGTTGTTGCGGTGGGGCATACCTCCATCATCTTCCCAAGCGCAATAGGAAAAGTAACTCCTTGCCTATGCTTTGCCTTTTGGATGAAATCAAACTCTAAGAGTTGCCTCACTACCTCAAGTAACACCATCTTGTTTGTCAGATGCCTAGGAAGCTTGTATGGTTTGGAAGTGAATCCCTGAATCTTTAGGTATGTGAAGGTAGGAGACTAAATATACCATGATCTATACTTCTCAATGAGTGACATTGCCTCCTTAGACAATCGTTTATGTATTCCACCTTGCAACAATCTTGTGATGTAAATGGTGAAAGCATAGTTCACCCTTCTATATTGATCAATCTCATGTAGGTGGAGTTGTGGATAACACTCATACACTTTGTATTGTCTGGGCCGGTTTCCAACTTCGCCCTTGCATATCAATCCTTTGTAAACTATCTGGCTTGCAAGCATGTAGACTAAGTAGGAAGTCATGTCGAACGTCCTATTCCTTTCGAAACTCCTCAATTGGATATCCAAGTTGTCACTTATAATCTTTGCCCCATTTGATCATCATTGATCCTCCTACTATCTACTCAATAAAGTAATACATCCATGTCTCAAATAGTGCCCCTTGAGGTGCTCCCATGACTCGGTTGAGTAGAAATATCAAATCATTGTACTCCTCTTTGAAGTCTAAACATAGGAGTCTCTTGGGTAACTTAGAGTGGTGACGCCTTGTCTCAAGGACCCAGTCGTTATTGATAACTATCAAACATGACTTCGATATTCTTTCAAATTTAGCTTGGGCTTCCTCCTTGGTTCTCTCATGCATGTCTTGATATCTAGGGATTCCAAATGCCTCCCCAATTGACTCCTCAACTAGGTATGCAAGCACCAACCCCTTAAATGATTTGATCGTTCTAAGTTTGTGGATCATGATGCTTTGCACACTCAACCATGAGTTCATTGCACTGAATAGATGGTGGAAAACCAGCTGTGTGGTAAATTTCACTCTTCATGATATTAGCCACCAAGGATGATGGTAGATGATTCTTCGTTCCAAACATTCTCCATCTCATCCTCTTCATATCCGGGTACTTCATGTTGGTATCTCCAATTTTCTTCCATCGGAATGTTATTTGCGACTCTGGATAGTAACCTTCTTGCACAATCTTCAGTTGAGTCTTCCTCGCAGCTATCCCCACTTTAGACATGTCACTCGTACGAAGCTGGAAGTTAATAACATGATAAAATAACTCTAATAATTCATTTTCAGAATTACCCTAAGTTCTGATTTTTCAAATTTTCCAGATTTATGAGCTCATTAAAATCAGAAATTAAACAATAACTAATGCAAATTCTGAAAATGTATCAATTTTGATCAAAATAAGGCATATCGCCCTCTAAAAACCTGAATTTCAGACTAAGAATAAGTCTAATTGCAATGCTTTAGTCTGAAAACTCCCTTCAATACTCAGAAAATGAAGTGTCTTGATGTCAAAATATTATCTCAGGTCTGATTTTCTGAGTTTGAAGGTCTGAAAACACCTCTGTAACTGAAGCTTCAATGGCTGGGAACAACTTCAATCATGATGCAACGCTCATACATAATACGATTTTGCCCAATCAGCTGAAAATCAATGCATCTTGGGTACACAAAATGGCTGGGAATGATGTCCTTGGCTGGGTATAATGTGTCTCGGATCTGATAATGGAGCTTGGACTGGCAATGGCACCACAAATGATGTTGCAATCCCCTCTAACAATGGCACCCCTTGATGCCTAAGACAAAATCTCACCTCCCAAAACAATGGCGCACCTTGAATCAGCTCTTCCAGCCCTTCACACGTTACATCAATCACAAAATAATAAAATATAAGGCACTGGTCTGTGTCTTTTATTCATGTTTTCGCCTTGAAATCTCACCACAGCCAATGTGGGACAAAAAAATTTGCTCTTACCAGCCAAGTGGAAAATCGATATGCATTGGAATGTTAACACTTAGCATCATTTTCACTTTGTTTGATCACCAAATGCCAGTGGTGGAAAATCGATGTCAACCTGGACACTTTGTCTTTAAAAATTTCACTTAAATTTGATCTCCAGCCAACTGGGGAAAAACATGAGTCATAGGGGCATATTTTTCATTTAAATTCATTCCCATTTGACAATTATAACCTTGAGGGGAAAATCGACCCTCATCTGGACACTAACATTTGATCACTTAACTCATTTTACCTCACAAATCCACTCCAGGGGAAAATAGACTTCCATCTGGGCACTATAATTCGATCAATTCCATGTATTTTTCTCCCAGTGGAAATTCGCCCTTCATTGAGACTCAACTTCCCATCAAAATCTTGTCAAATTCCATCAAAATGCCTTCTAGGGGAAGATCGAACCCCATCAAGACACATGAATCTTGTTATTTCTTCATTAGTTGTCCCCAGTGGAGAATCGACCTTCATTGGGACACACAAATTCATCTTCATTTCACTCATTTCAATCATTTTCCCCTTGAGTGGAAAATCAAACCTCATCAGGACACTCAAATTGCACTTAAACTTGGTCTTTTACTCCCCTAGTGGAAAAACGTGGGTCATCAGGACACACATACTTCATGCATTTTACTCTTGTAGGCCTGGTGGAAAAACAACCTCCATCGGGACAACTCATTTGCCTTGAGTGGAAATTCCTAACTTATCAGGATTTTCCCTAAAATTATTTGCAAATTCAGTCCAAGAGGGGAAAAATGCACCTCATTGGGACTGAGACCATTTTCATCACTAAAACAACTCTTTTTGCTCAAAAATGGAGTGGAAAATCATACTACATCGAGACAAAGTCCATTTTCACTTCTAAAACTAAGTGGAAAAATGCCTCCCATCAAAACTTTCACTTTTATGCCTTAATTTCATAAGGGAAAAACGTTTTCCATCGGGACTAAAATGATTTTCACACTTTAAAAGCCCAAATTTATCAAATTTTATCATTTCGTGCAATGGGACTTTTAACATTTCGTTAAGATTTGAGGGGTGGAAAACAAGAGTCCTTTGGGACTTTGTGCATTTTTAACTTATTAAACCTCCTAGGAGTGAAAAAACAACTCCTAAAGGAACTTTTGACGCTCCAATTTGCAACATTTGAAGCATATTACGCTTATATTTTAAAGCAAGTTGCAACCTCAACACTTAGAAAAACTTAGGATCACTTTGACATTACGACATTTTCTAAACACTTTGATCCTATTGACTTTAAAACTCAAAAATTTAACATTGCTTGCACATTGAAGACCTTTGAACATGACCACATCAAAAACAAGACTTAAAATTGCCACCTAACAGCCCAAAAACCCTAAACTAACAAAAGCGAAAAGCCAGAAAAAGGGGGGGTCCCCGTTTGCAATGGGGTGATGTGTGAAAAAAGGTCACAACAAGTCCACACAAACATTCATGGCACACATCCTCTTTCATATTTTTATCACTATATTTTCAACTTTTCTCCAACACAAAGTCCTCATTATTTCTGAGCAAATCTTCATTTATCCAGTCCCTTCTCTTAATGGTTTTTTGCTAAGTTATCAAGTTCGAGGTTCGAGAAAACTTGTGTCTTTTTTGCGGTCTTTTTCCTATGTCCACAAGATACATCTCCTCTCTAAGACCTTAGAAGCCATAGATGATTAAAAAAAGAGAAAGTGTATCTCTACACAAGACATATAGTAAGAAGTGACAATATTTTCATTCAAAAAGTCTAGAAAAATTACATTTGATAGTCTTGATAATATCATTCCTAAAATAGGGTCAAGGCTAGTTTTAATCTCATGTTTAATAAAATATTGGCCTACATCCCTTCTAAGCATGATATATGGGCATGTGAGGTTACTTGGTCATTTTAATTTAAGTATGATCCTTGATAGTACCTACAAGAGAATGTCTACAAGATTGATTATATAATCATAGTTGGCATCTCTTGTGGAATATTGTGGGACTCTATATTCAATCCTATTTTAAAAACCTTAACTTCATGTCATTAAATATAATTGTATATTATTATCAAGGAACTAGTATTCTTGAGCGTAAAAACCTTGATAAATATCTATTTTATATGGTAAATATGAAATACTTGCAATGTGTGGGTAAGGAGACACTTTGATCACATTGATATTGTCCCATGAATCTAGAAAACATTGCACTATTGATGACTATCACATACCTAATAAAGCAAGGCTTATGGTCAATATATGGCAAATAAGAAGATGTCCGATTGCCTGAGAAAGTCTCTTAATACTTCTTGAATTTAATGCACCTTATTATAATGTGTAGCTATCGCCCTTAAAAACTGTCCAAGGAGCAAACCTAGAAAGAATAGCTCACCCATTGCTTAATTTTTTTATAAATCATTACTATATGTAGTAGTATGTCTACTTCTCTAATTATTCATGTTGATCTCCTTGCTACTATGATGAATAATGATGAACAGTAAATACTCAACAGATACTAAGGGGGGGGGGGGTGAATCAGTATAGACAAAAACTTCTTTAACAACTTAAACTGCAAAGACTGCACAAACTGGTAAATAGCATCACCGATCTAAATCAGGGCAATACCGATAAAACACAGTATGACTATGAAAGACATAAACCGGTAACACTTAGATCTTCACAAAACCTAATATCTTATTTCCACTTCACCCATATGCATAAACAAGTAATACATCATCAGAAATATAATGACCACTGGATCAGCATGCTTTACCACTTAACAGAAAACACTAAGACATCACATGAAAAAGCATCACACATAACACACTGATTTTTCACGTGGAAACCCAATTGGGAAAAACCACGGTGGGGATGAATACCCACAAGTTGTTCTTGAACTCTTCTGAAGTCCACTATGTTAGGAGCCTAGTCCGGTTAAGGACTTTACAATAGGTTTTGCTAGGAACCGATCCTGCTAGGGATCACCCGATTAAGGGATGGCTAAATACCCGGTTAAGGAATGGCTAAATACCCGGTTAAAGGTTACCTTGTCAGAGGATTTAAAGAACTCAACGATTTTGAGTCACCCTGTTAAAGGATTTACAAAAAGTCTGTTAAAGCTACCTGGTGAAGGGATTTTCCAACTGCTGAAATGGTTAGTAGTCAACAGGTAAAACACTGATCTAATAACAGCAATCAATGCCAAGGCAGATCCACTTTAGTTCCTTTACATCTGCAATCACACTCTGCAGATCTCTCTGCACCGGTCTGGCAAGAATCAAGTATCTCTTCACTTGGATACACACAACATTTGCCAACAATCTCAAATGAGAATCATAATCGACCTTATAGACAACAATTAGGTCGGTAGCCAAAACCTAAAACCCTAAGCATCTAGGTTAACAATACAGTCGGTCTAATCCTGACCGTTCAAACACATTGCATAGAGTAAAACAGTCTTGAACAGATCTCAAGACGTTCTCCATCATCCGTTCTTCACCGTTTCTGGAAGCTAATAACCCATCACGCGCTCTCCACCATTTACTGAGATTTTGCACATTCCCGAGGTGGATAGAATCAATCTTCTTCATGCAAGATCCTCAAGAAGATTCTTCACGTGCACAAGGCTGACGTGGCAACGCAATCTCATATTCATTTCAATGCTAACTCATCACAGGATGTCATCGGTCGAATCACACAGACTTGGAATGCATCAACCAGAAACCCCGATACAAACTTTCCATATACCGGTTCACTTTCTGCATATACCAGTTCATTCCATCATACTGGTTCACACTTCATCATACCACTTCACTTGTACCATCATAACAGTTCACTTGCCAAACCGCTTACTTCAATATACCGGTTCATACTTCAGCATATTGACATCAATGACAACATACAAAACTATCATGTCATCATACTCTGCACATATGCCAACATACTAATCATTGGATTATATTCTAAATTTGTGAGAAATATTGTATGATCTTTGGGAATGACAAATTCATAATATTATGTTTTTTCTTTGCACCAAGGATCAAGTTTAATTGATTACTATGTTACTAACTATATTGGTGCTTCTTTGGTGAGACCATGCCCTCAAAACATATGGTGCAAGTGCTATTACATGGATGGTGCAATACTTTAATAAAAAGACTATATTCTCTGTGTCCTTGAATCAAATGGGCGAAATATGAAAGTAGCTCTTGAAGAATCGATATGGCCTTGAAGATTTATGGAAGAGTTCAAGTTGAATACATGTAAAAGTACCATCTTACTTGAAGTTAATTTACTCTTGCCAAAGAATATCATTTCTAAATACAAAAATGCATGTGGGACATCATTGGCACCTCACTAAAGTGAAAGTATTTTGTCATAAAAGTTCTCTCCAGTTCCATCATAAACGCACATTGAAGATCGTGGGCACATGTTATATATTGGAATCTTAGCCATCACTTACGAAAAACTAAAGTGAAAGTATTTCGTCATAAAAGTTCTCTCCAGTTCCATCATAAACGCACATTGAAGATTGTGGGCACATGTTATATATTGGAATCTTGGCCATTACTTACGAAAAACTCTATGCAATGATTGGTTTTTAGGTGATGTCATTCAGGGGGAGTGTACATGATACGACCTAGTGGCTAAATCCTAGATGTAAGACCTAACAGGCATAAGACCTTTAGGCATTATATGCTCCAAATTCAAATCAATGCTTGGCCTTAGGTGATGCCATTCAAGGGCGTTGAGACATGGACCAGCTAGGACTCGAACCTAGGACCTTCCATACGCTGTTGGAGTGCTCTACCACTGAGCTATTGGCCCCTCTTGGACCAGTCCATCGTCGGTTCGGGTGTGGCTTATTTCCAACACCAACACCCCCCCTTAAGCCACACCTCTCGTGTGCTTGGGGCTCCTAGCCTGGACCTGGCTCTGATACCATGTTGAGACATAGACCAGCTAGGACTCGAACATAGGACCTTCCATATGCTGCTGGAGTGCTCTACCACTGAGCTACTGGCCCCTCTTGGACCAGTCCATCGTCGGTCCGGGTGTGGCTTATTTCCAACACCAACAAAGGGGAGCCTGCATGTCAATGACACCACCTAATGGCTAAATCTTGTGGGTAGTGTTGACGTGTATTTTATACACAATCATACACAGAATAAAATACCAATAGGCATCTTATCCTCTCTTGAGAAAATAGTCTCTAACTGCTGAAGATCTGCAAAAAGGATCAGTTAGGTAGACTCCAAGGTTCTTTTAGTAGGGTCTCTACATGTGGACAAGCTTTTTTAGTGGTATGATGTGATTTGCTGTTTCCTCCAAGGGGTCTTACGCATTCTAAAGCTCGAAGATTTTACTAAACTAAAAGGAACTTTCAAAAAAAAATAGCAAAAAGATAGGGTTTAAAGAGGTCTAATCTAGCCTAACCCTATGAATGACTTAGTATGGACGAGATTTGGCAAGACTCAACCAACTTCAATTTTGCCATAAGATAACAACTCAATTGAAATTAGTGCGATCTTCTAAGGTAATATAATGGTATTCAATGCATCAAAGATCAAGGACACTACTACGAAGGTACATATCTAAGACACAATGATAATTGAAGATTAAGGACTCAAAGTGTTCTCCAGTCGACCACACAAGGCGTTCCTACAATCAGCAAGAAGCTAGTGGTTTGGATTACGAATCCTACCAAATATCAAATCTCACACTTAGTCTTTCAAATTAACAAACTACTTCGATTGAGCACGATTCAAGTGTATCAAACAACCATGAAGATAACTCAAGAAATTTGCAACAAAACACCATAACTTCAATATTTTATTGATTTCCAAGTCATCATGTACAACAATTGCTTGAATTTCTCTCTTCAAGACTCAATCTTGCTACAAAATAAAATTGCTTCTAACTCTAATCTCTCTTACATCAACTATTGACTATTATCTGACTATTACTCTATTATCTATTACAATGAAAAATGGGGGTATAAATAGCATCCCCAGTTACAATGAAAGGTCCAGATTGAAAGTAAATCAACGGACAAGATCATGACACCTAAACCCTAATTAGGGTTTGTTACAAATGACCTCCTTTTTACTGAACAATATTAAATACATAGCCAAATATTAAATTCGGCACAAAAACCTAGGAGGTATCAACCAATGAGAAATAAGATGTCATGTCATCTGTAACAACCTTTCATCTAGAATCTTATTCCCTTTCCAATTCTCTTTCTTAGCATATGCAATGAATTTTGTCACGATTCCTTCGATTTCTGTGATTGGAATCTCGGGAAGATTCTTGATACTCTCTTCTAAGTGGATGACCTGATCGAATGCATCTAGAAGAGCTGCGTCCCAAGTAGGTTCAAGTTCCTTCGTTCTATCTATCAGGAGCATGGTGGCATACATCTGATCATACTGTTCATCTGTAACATCTGCGTCCTTGCGAAAGATGATCTTGATTCTATCCTCAAATTCCTGCATATCCACATCTGTCTCGACCTCGATCCTTCTGCCAAGAATGGTACGAAGTACCTCAAATACTCTGTCCTGGATCGGATTGATCACCTCCTCAACTTGACCACATCTAACACTGATATCCTCGAAGAGAACACTCTTTATATGGAGTAAGGTTGACCACTGAAATAAACTGTGAGAATCACCTTCTAAGATCCTCTCCTGTGCTAAAATTCTTCTGGATGTATGTCTTATTACTTTCAAGACAGGGATGATAACGTCCTTGGTATGGGCAAATGCAGCTACTGTTACCATCAATCTGTGGATTATCTCAAGAACTTGGATAGCCTGATGAATGATCTTCGTCATCCTTGTAACAAACTCTATGGCCACTGTATGAGATCTATCCATCCAACTACATGTACGCTGGACCAGGTTCCTGAACCTTTCTGCTTCATTGATCGATTGAAGGGGCAATGCCTGCACTGGTGATCTAACTGGATCCTGACGTCCCAAAGGTTCATTGATGAATGATCTTCGTCATCCTTGTAACAAACTCTATGGCCACTGTATGAGATCTATCCATCCAACTACATGTACGCTGGACCAGGTTCCTGAACCTTTCTGCTTCATTGATCGATTGAAGGGGCAATGCCTGCACTGGTGATCTAACTGGATCCTGACGTCCCAAAGGTTCATTGATGAATGATCTTCGTCATCCTTGTAACAAACTCTATGGCCACTGTATGAGATCTATCCATCCAACTACATGTACGCTGGACCAGGTTCCTGAACCTTTCTGCTTCATTGATCGATTGAAGGGGCAATGCCTGCACTGGTGATCTAACTGGATCCTGACGTCCCAAAGGTTCATTGATGTGACTGAAATATGTTCTCCATGCACCGACCTCTCTCTCAAGCTTTCTATTCTTTTCCACTTCTTCTCTAAGCTTGTCCTTCAATGCTTCAAATGTGTCGGTAGCATCATCCATCGTCTGCTCTGCTGTGGATGGTCCTAACTCAATAGTCTGTATATCATAATCCTCTGCTAGGATCTCACCCTCATATTTGTCTGCTGCCGGTGTAGCTATCTGCAGTTTTCTGGATCCAGTCTCATCTCGAATCATCTTGGACATCTTTGTAGCCTTCTTCTTCTCTGTTATCACATGTGAACGTCCAACAAGGCTCTCTAAATCAATTGCACTGTCCTCGTCCTCTACTACGATCACCTTGGTTAATCTTTCCTTCAACCAATCTGGAATATTCGATCTTGTCTCTTGAACTTGAATTTCTTTATGTACCATTTCTTCTTCTCTGGGAGGAGATGTCATTTCATTATCTTCATCTAAATCATAGTCTTGGAGAGATCCATCTGATGAAACATGCTGTGCCTGTCCTTCCTCCTGCCTGTCATTCTGTACCATAGACTCCATGGACTCTTCCACTCGAATTGTTCTATTCTCTGGTCTGGAAGAAGTACCTAGTGCTTGATCTTTGTTGGCCCCTTGCTTTCTCTTGGAAGACTCTTTCTTTTCTGATCTTTCCTTTCTCTTCGAACCTCTCGGATGGAGATTGCCCTCACTGGCACATCGAAGGTTACCTTCACCTGAATTCCTAGGATTAGGATTGCCTTCACTCACACTTGCTCCACCTTCGACTGGTTTCTCTTCCAAAGTAAAAGACATAGCTATGCCTTGTTCTCTCAACTTCTGATGCTGAACGTCTACCCATCTACGAGTATAAGACAAGACTGGTGCCATCAAAGCATCTAAATCCACGACCTCGGGCTCATTCCAATTCAAACTTATTGTTTTGCTTTCTCTATCATAGGAAGACTGGATGTGCCTGCCATTGTCCTGAGCTTGGTCGGCCACTCTGTAAATCCTGCATTTCCTGATGAAATCCAAAGGCAATCTAGAATGTATCTTTCGTTTCACTTCAAGATCATCTAGGAGGTTCATCATAAAATCTTCAATTTGGTGCTCATGTTTAAATCTTCTGCCGACCGTCTCCTCTAAATGTCCATGTGGATCAAAACTATTTCTCCAAGCAAAAGATGAAAAAGAATACAAGGCTAACTCCTTCTCTGCGTCATCCATGGCTAAGACATTAGGACATACCTCAACTAAATTACCCAAAATAATAGGTACCTGAACTCCATTCTGATGTCTGTGTCTGAATGCCCTCACATATGCTGCCAACTGCCTTGTTACCTCAAGTAACACAATTCTGTCTGTCGGATACCTTGGCAACATGTATGGAGGTAAAGGACATCCATGCACTCTAATGTAAGTGAACTTGGGAAACTGAATGAACCAAGCACCGTACCTCTTGATGAATTCTTGGGCATCCTGAGATAATCTATTGTGAATCCCTCCTTGCAACGTCCTTGTGATGTTCATCGTGAAAGTATCATTAACTAACTTGTAGTTTTTCCCTGGCGGATGATGCAAGTAGGCATAGGATTCACAAGCTCTGACCTCGCCGGGTCCTCTTCCAATCATTCCTCTGTGAGGTAGTCCTGCGTACTCAACACTCCTGATCAAAGCATAGATGACGTATGAACTCATGTGGAAAGACTTAGTAGCCCTGAGTCTCCTCAACTGTACGTCTAAGCAATGGCTAATTATCCTAGCCCAATATATTGTACCCTTTCCTTGAACAATCACCTGGATGAAGTAAAACATCCACTTCTCAAAATAGAAGGCATGAGGTGCTCCTGTAACTCTGTTGAGCATAGTAATCAAATCTCTGTACTCCTCCTGGAAATCAATCCTGTGCGGTGTGTTCGGTACCTTGCTTAGACGGGGACGACTCTTGAGTAGCCAGTTCTTGTTGATTATGCTTAAGCAAGCATCTGGATCATCGTCATACACTGATCTGGCTCCTTCAATGCTCTTGTATATCATGTCCCTGTGCTCTGGAAGATGGAAAGCTTCACTTATAGCTTCCTCTGAAAGGTACGCCAAAGTGTTTCCCTCATTGGACACAACTGTCCTGGACTGTGGATTGTAGTGACGGGCACACTCGATCATCAACTCGTGGCACTGAATAGCTGGAGAAAAACCGGCCGCCTTGATGATGCCACTCTCTATTATTCTCCGGGTGACAGGTGATGGCTTGCCAATGTAAGGGACCTCTCGAAACTTCTTCGTGCTAAAGTTCCCCAAGTTTGTATCTCCAATGTTGCTCCACTTCGACACGATCTTGGTCTCCACTTCTTCGGTCTTCTGATCTTCTTTCATGAGAGCTGAACGGCTGGTAGATGCTCCCGCCTTCGGAGTCGCCATACCTCAAAAGAGAGCTAACTCTAGAATGCAAAAAGACAAAATTCGCCTAGGCAAAATTGACGTATCAATGATCTTCAATGTTATCTCCTCAAAAGATCAACTTCGCCACCTTTGGATTGAACGTGATCTCCAAATTCGCCTTTGATGTGGTCTTCAACTCTTGGCAAATTCACTCAAATGAAGTATCGCACCACCTTTGATGTATTAGCGCCACCTTTGGTTTGAATGGAATTCGCACCCCTTCAAGCACACTTCGCACTATCTTCTTTCTCCTTAATTCGCATGTAGAGGGATAAAAATAATGATGTGAAAATAATAGTTTTCACCCCCCTATATATAGCGCTTGCACCTCAATTCATCCCTTAGGCCGACTTGATAAAATATAGCAATTTTGAACGATTTTTAAAGGATTTTTAATTAAATAACAAGGCCGACCTACATGCCAAAGCGCTCCAATTCGATTTTTTATAGATTAATTAATAATTAATTAAATGCCTTTCGTTTTAATTTATAAATTTCGATTTCTTAATAAAGGCAAAATAATTAATAAATGATCAACGCCATATTAAATGCTAATTTAAATAGGATTTTCAATTTTATCGAACTTAGCATTTAAGGAAAATTTGAAATGTTTATTTGGCGCCAAAATTATGAAAACGAAAGGGACGTACCTCATCGCCCTGGTCCCTTGGAGAGGGACAGGAGCGATCCATGATTTTGTCATGTTTTCAACATTCATCTCCTTCCTTTCCACGTTCAATATCGATCATTTTGATGGGTCCTTCGAATTTGATTGCCTTGCATGTGCGCATAAGTGCCTTTGGATGTTCATCACCCTGGTCCTTGTCCAAAGGACAGGAGCGATCTCCATGTTTTCACGTTCAATATGCATCTTTGATCTTCGATCCTTCATTGTAGAGCGAATAACATCTTTGTTTGTTCCTTCTACGCTTGTTCAACTTGTTTGTATGAGGTGTTTGGACATTTAGAGGGATCATCGCCCTTGTCCCTTGGAGAGGGGCAGGAGCGATCCATGTCTTTCTCCATAATCTTAGCAACTTTAAACTTCAATCTTCGTTGTGATATCTTCCAAACGCCGTCCTTTACCTTGTTCATCCTCGCCTTGCCTTGACTGTGAAGGATTATGAGTGCTCTTGATGGGATCGCCTTGGTCCTTGTCCAAAGGACAGGAGCGATATGAGCTTTTTAGCATGTTTGACGATGTTTGGACGTTCAAGACTCTTGCATGTGATCTTCAAACGATGTCTCGAACCTTGTATGATCTTGTGGAGTATTTGACTTGGCATGAACTCGAAACAAAACGAAGAGTCCAAGGCAAATCGCCCTGGTCCCTTGGAGAGGGACAGGAGCGATATGGTCTCTATGTTTAATTTGATGATCATTTTACGTTCAGAATCCTTTTGTATCACCCTCTAATCATGCCATGGACCTTCTACAATCTCGCAAAACTTTGACCTTACGTAAATCTTGCATGAAGTGGCCAATATATCCAACATCGCTCTGGTCCCTTCCTGAGGGACAGGAGCGAAGTTCATCATTATGTGCTTGTTCTTGTTTTTAGCAACTTGCAATCATCTTCATTACGTGAAATGATGTCCTTTCGACCCTCTTGGTTGCTCGAAACTTGTTTGCCTTTTGAAATTTACGCCATTATAGAGATATCGCTCTGGTCCCTTCCTGAGGGACAGGAGCGATCTAGGTCTTAGAGTGTAAATCTCATCATTGTGATGACCTTTAAGTGCTTGTGCTCGATGAAGATGCCTTAAGATGTTCTTGCCACCCTTCGTCTTGACTTAGATCGATTTCAAACTTAAGTAAAAGGCAATATAACCATTGTATCGCCCTGGTCCCTTGGAGAGGGACAGGAGCGATCCATCTCTTGTGGCCTTCATTTCATTTTGTCAGGTTCCAAATTTATATTCAATGGATTCGTCATGCTCTACTCCATTCATCCATGCCTTGATATCGTCTGCAACCTGGCAAGAAAATTAATTATAACAAAAATCGCTCTGGTCCCTTCCTGAGGGACAGGAGCGAGCTGGGCATTTTGGGACCCTTGTGGACGTTTAAAAATCTTCAATTTGTATTCAATGAGTTCATCTCACGCTCTTCCTTGCCTTTGGACGTAAACTTGTCTTGATTTTTGCCTGGATTTTGCCCAATGAAGGACATCGCTCTGGTCCCTGGGAGAGGGACGGGAGCTATAAGGTACTTCGCCCTAGTCCCTTGGAGAGGGACAGGAGCGATCTTTGCATTCTGGACCATTCTCCTTTGTGTTAGCACTTCAAATTATATTCATCTGATAAAACATCTTCCTTTGGATCTCTTCAAATCATCAAGTCGTCGAAATCTCGCAAGGACAAGGCAAAATTTGATTTGTAGCTCCGGTCCTTCACTGAGGGATAGGAGCGATTTTCCTCCTGGAGGCATTTCTGTGCTCATGAAAATCTTCAATTTATATTCAATGGAAAGATCTCGCCGTTCTCCATCACTTCCAATTTGAAATTCGTCTTGATTCTGCAGGAATAGTGAGATATTTGAAAATGAGCTCCCGTCCTTCACTGAGGGACGGGAGCGATTTTGCTCCTACAGGCCAAAATAACATGATTTTTCATATTTTAACACTTCTCAAGGCAAAAACAAATCATTTCCAATGCCCAGGATCAAAAATCAAAAAAGTCAAAATTTAGTCAAAATATTCAATCAGACAAAAATACACATTTCACTTTCAACACTTAGACAAATTTAAGCTCTGCATCAACATTCCAATTGAACATTAGACCATTCTGGCGAATTTATTGCATTCAAAATTAGCATCCTAGAAAAGGAAGCTCAAAAGCTCTCAAAAACGACTGGATTTTGGCCTGAAAAGACAAAAATAAAAACCCTAGGGGTTGACCCTAAATCCAGACAACTAACTGACTAACAAAATCCTAAAAACGAAAGCGAAAAACGAGGGAAAAACGAGCAAAAAGAGGGGGTCCCCATTTGCGATGGGGCGATGTGTGAAATGGTCACAACAGGTAGGCATAAGTAAATCCTAATAGGTATGAAATAAGACCTATATAGGCATTAGTAAGTCCTTTAAGCCTGCAGGTAGGCATATGTAAGTCCTTTTGTTTTAATTACTGCAAGTAGGCATTAATAAGTCCTACAGGCACATTTGTGCTCAAGTCCTACGGGCATATTGTAAATCGTCCACTTGAAAAAACATTGTATTAAGTCCTATGGACACTATGTAATGAACCTGAGGAGAGGCTAATTTGAGGAGACGGCGGCTCCAATATAATTTTGTAACGCCTCGTAGCAGCATTTTTTAAACACTAGGATTATAAAATATGACAAGATGACTTTCATGTAGTCCGGAATGCATGGTCTTCATGTTGGCATATATTTGTGTCCCTATTTATTACTATCAAAGAAGACCTACATTACTGGGGTACTTCATTTTTTCTTTTATGGAAATTGACGTGTGATCCCCTATTAACATTAAGGGGGAGTATTAGAACATAGTGTTATTAGGGGTCACATTCTTATAACATTCATATATAATGTTCTAAAATAAGGTTATAAAAACTTACATATTATATGCTTTATAAGTATATCCCATTTAAAATAATTATAATCTAATACCTATTAGATTATTAATTATTTGTGAATGGGGGTTATTAAAAAGGTGTGAGTAGTGAAGTCACCCTTCCTCCTATATTTAAGGACGTTCTCTCTCATTTGAGAGGTGAGTGACTTTGTTGCTTTATAGCGAGTTCTATCACTATGCACAAGAGGTATTATTGGCCATGTGGAAGTATTGGAGGAGTTTCCCCAAGATCTAGTCTGTTTTATGATAGACTACATTTGTAAGTGTTTTCATAAAATGATGCTTTATGAGGTTTTTTGCCCGAAAGGGTTTTCCCCATGAATATATTGTGTAATGTGTTAACTTATGGTTTCAATGTTTCTTAATGTATTTATTTTATATCTTGTTTATAATGATTAGTATCCTAAGATCCTAATTTCTGACACATATCAATGGGAAAAGCTTTAGTTGGGGTTAAAAACACCAAAAGGTATTTGTATAGTTGAAGCAAATGATAAATAGTGCACCAATTTTGGCACAACCTAAGTTGTAGCTATCATACGAGGTAGCAATGGAGTGTGCTATGAGAGTTGTTCTATTGCAAGATAATACAGATGCAAAAGCATATGGGTTTCAAAGAATCGATGTTGTTCAATTAATCGAGGAGACAAAGCTCCTTTAAATAGAGTTACAAAGACGATGTTTCTAAAAGAAACAATCATTAACTAGAGGCGAAATTAGAAACAACTTAAATGACCATTAATAACACAAAGAGAAAGATATTATTCTAATACCCTCCCTTAATGGTCATCGTTCTAATTACCAAGAGAAATAACAAAGAAGGTTGCCCCCTTCTTCTTAGAACACGCTGCAACAGAAGACAAGACCCTGCCACTAACTCTACCACTTGAGATGAGTCTGCCACCAACCCTCCCAGAAACTGCAGAACTTCTGGAGATACCCAAAACAACACCAACCATCCAACCTAATGTTGGAGAACTGTCCCTCCCTGTAACCAGAGACACACCAAGAACAGCTGTCACGATTTTGAGGAAAAAATCAGCAAACCCTCATGATTTTTATTTTTTTTTACAGGGACAAAAAATATTTAAAAACCCACAGATAATTTTTTAGGACAAAATTATTAAAACCCACAAATTTTTTCAAGGAAAAAAATATTAAAACCCATCAAAAAAATTTTAAGGTAAAAAAATATTAAAAACCGAAACAAACATCGATGCCCATAAGCCATCTTCACGCTTTTCGAGGCACAAAAAATGAGGTACTAAGAAGATGCTAAGTGCACAAAACCTGACTGCCTTCCAACATCAAGTTGGTCAATGACGCCATCTTGCACGTTTCCCAATGCACGGAAAACAAAAAATTGAGAAGAGGCGCTGGCACGGAATTCAAAAAATTTGAATCCCAATGCAAAAACAGAGGCAAGTGCAGGTACAGACTTCAAAAAAATGAAGTACGACGGGCACGAATTTCAAGAAAAAAATTCGAGCTGACCCAAAAAAATCCGAAGACAACCCAAAAATCCTTGCAAAAAACCTAAAACGAATCAGCTGTCGGAATCTGGATCTGCTGGTGCGAAAATCGAGGCACCCAGAAAATTATGACAACGATCCAGTTGAGATCTCGAAAAACCCACCACGAATTTGTGCTCAAAAAAAAATTTCGACTGAATCTGGAGGGTCAAAACCCTAGCCAAAAAATGCAGATTTCCGTCCAAAAATGGCAGAAAAAAATCTGCAGGCGGGAAAAAAACACGTCCTGCGCGAAATGCAGGAGAGACGGGTCGCGGGAGAGGGCAGAAAATAGCAAGAAAACCCTAGTAGTTGCAGCCAAAACGAACTGCCAAAGTAGCAATTTCGAAGAAACAAAGAAATTTTTCAAAACAACTGTTAAAAATTCATGACGAATTTTTAATTGAAAAATTATTTTGAAAATAACCAAGGCTCTGATACCATAATACAGATGCAAAAGCATATTGGTTTCAAAGAATCGATGTTGTTCAATTAATCAAGAAGACAAAGCTCCTTTAAATAGAGTTACAAAGACGATGTTTCTAAAAGAAACAATCGTTAACTAGAGGCGAAATTAGAAACAACTTAAATGACCATTAATAACACAGAGAGAAAGATATTATTCTAATACAAGAGGTATGCATGTTTTCTATCATCCAAAGCTTTTTCAATGGCTGATTGTGAATTACTGCATATATGATAAAAGAGTTGCACGCTTTCATTCACACAGTTCAGAATAGGAAGCACTATCTAATGGGGAAAGAAACCATTATCCACACGAATAATAAACCATTACAATATGTTCAAGCACAATCAAAATTGTGGCAAGGGGAATGCAATGTATAGGTTTCTTGCAACAGTTTCATTTGGTAATTAGTTATAAAAGAGATATAACTAACAAATTGGCTGAGATGTTGTATAAAGTTTAAACCACTTTCAATTTTAGCACCGGGCACAATAACTGAGCTTGGACTATACGTTTACAAGACATCTGGCGAATGATATGAAATGATGCAGAATTTGGAGAGGCATATCAGCATTGTCAACAGGCAAAAAGTGTACATTTTGAGCCAATGAAATACAATCATACCCAAGAAAGTATGTTGTACAAGTTGGGGAAGCCTCATCTGCCTATGGATTAAAGAGTTGTATTTCAAAAGTTGCCGGTCACTTTGATCTGCAAGACTTCAGTGTACTTGCAGAGGTATGTATTTCCATTGGATGGCTACTAGAGAGCATATTGATGAATTTTGTGGGGGATTTGCCTATCTCAATGAAAGGGCGTGATTGCTTCTTTGTTATTGTAGACCACTTTAATACTGCATGTCCATTCAATTCAGAAAAACTACTCAGGGCAATGATCCAACCGATTGTTTCTCACTAATATTTGGGTATGTGTTTTTTTTACTTAATTTCACCATTTCAGATAGGATTCCAAATTCTTGAGCATGTTTGGATAAACATGGCTACATGGCTAAACAAATTAACCATTTTTTCATCTACAGATCAATGATCAAACTAAAGTGTTTAATAGAATATTGGTGCACCTCTTGAGGGGGTATAATAGGAAGCATCCTAAGACTTGAAACCAAATTTTGGTAGTTATCTAGAATTCACATAATAGGGCAGTTCGATCTTATAATAATAAATCTCCCTATGAGGCATGTATTGGTTGCCTAACCACTAGTCCTTTTGGTATAATGATGGGACAGCCACAAAGGACGTAAGAATGCAAATTTAGAAATCCACAAGCTGAAATTTTCATTGAAAGCTGAGACATATACACTTACAAGCGTATGCAAGGTTGCTCGTCATAAATATTAAGCAAGAAATGATCAATATAAAGTTGAGAACCAGTTACTAGTTGAGGACAAAGTTTGGCTTTACTTAACAAAAGACTCCATGGTAAAATAAGAAGCTAAAACCACTTAAGTGTAAATTCATGAAAATGTGGGCAAAAATGCATTCAGTTCATACCTGCATGCATAATGAAGTTATATTCAGTTGTCAATGTGGAAAACTTGTGTCTTTTTGAGATTTCCATGCTAGATAGACTTTTGTTGCCTTCCATTGAAAATGTGTGTGCCACTCAAGAGTTGGACAAGAATGTTATTTGGCAGGTGGGGGGAACATCAAGGAGTGGGGAGTCGAAAAGTTGGCAAGTGGTGTTGAAAGAACAGTTGCCAAGCAAAGCGTCTATTCCAAGGAGTGTGGGATAGTTGTTCCATCAGCTCTTGAATCCTTCAGCTTTTGGGAGACAAATGCTCCTAAATGGGAAGGTGCAATATTAGTTGGAACATGGAAGTTAGTAGTTTCAACTATGCCACTACTCTCAATTCACTAGTCAAACAAACTATGTACGCAACTTGAAACACTCAATTCTCCTAGGAAGACAATTGAGTAGAGAATTAAAGTTTAAAGAAGACAAAGTTCTGACAAAAGAGGAATGGTTTAAGATGATTGAAACTATTATGCAGCCAGGCATATCATATGATGGGCCAATGTAGATGTTGACATGTGGCACACATCCCCATTAGTTAGTTATATTGGGTAATAAGGGCTGAATGTGGAATTAGTTATATTGGGTAATTAATTCCCATATGTTGGAATTGGTGATTTACCCCTCCATTATTATTAGCTGGAGGTCTAAAATATAGAAGGTGAATATCATCGTGAGCAGCAAATCAAATATATAGAAATTATTGTATTTGGTTGGAACTTGAGATATTGTGTGGAGTCGCTTATTCCCTAAATAATATTGTATGGTGCTGCCCTAACTTAGGAGTATTTATTTTATTCAAGTATATTGAATATTGGGGCATCTTGGCCCACAAACATCTCGTGTTTTGGGATCTCTATTATATTTTCTGCATCTTCGAGATAAGGTTTGGAATATTTCTATTATTGGATGTGTGGATCTAAACACCCAAGTGACAAAAGACAATTGTGGAAGCTATAACCTAAGCGGTTTGGTTGCAGTCAAATTCATCAGGCAAATAAGTACAATGCAAATCCATTGTGCACAAAATAGGACATCGTGATGGATTTATGCAGAGTTCAAATTGTATAGGCGATGACAAAATATCAAACTCCATGGAATCCAAGGAAGTTGAAGCTTTAAGGATTCCCTTTTTTCAATGGAATCAATGTATTTTGAACTCTTTGTTCAGTTCATTTGTTGGGTTTGGTATATCTGTACACCCTTTGAGGTTTATATAATTCTTCTTCGTCGTGCATTTTAGGGGTTGTAGCATGTAAGTGTAATATAGGAGAGTGTGTAAGAGCAAGTTGCAGACAAAAGCCAACTGCAAGGATAATGTTATAAATTATTGTGTTGATGTAATTTATTATTGCACCTATTATATTAAGTTTATGTAGGTAATTGGTTTTATTTACTTGTGTAATAAGGAATAATGAGCACTTCACATCAAGTTGAGTTCAAGTAGCCATCAAGTTGAATTAACATGACATGACTGCTCCTAAAAGTTGAGTCAGACCATTAGTTCACTTGTGGCTAACTCAACCACTTTGCGAAAATTGCCCTTTAACTAGTCCTCTCAGAGGCAGTATATTGTAGTTCTTTTCCTCTCATTTCAAACCTTCATGCATACTCATATTGGAATTTTGTTATTCTCATTTTGTTTGCATTCGAATTAGTGTCATCTTCTTGCTTTTGTTACTAGGCATATTTAATTATTGCTAGTTCTTTATTTAAATTTAACAAAATGCAATATATTGAATTTGCAATGGCAATCCTCCCCCTAGTACCTTTCTAGGGGGTTTTGGTACTTTTTTCCTTACATAAATTATACATTTTTCTATTTTATGCATCAAATGGAATAGGTTATCTAGTTCTACAAAAGGGGGGCGTCCCCTCCAAGTCCTCAAATCCCTTGGACACCAAGGGTGTAAGGGTGTCCCCTAGAGCCTCGAGAACACATCCCTATGGAACACTTGCTACTTTGGTGGGGTGCAAAAAAATTATAGTTGAAGGAGACTCTATGTTGGCAATTAATGGGTCAGCCAATGGGGAGATCTGAAGTTGGAAGCTCAAGAATATTTTTGCCAGAAATTGTAAGTGTCCAAAGACATATGGACCAACATGGCAAGTCTAATGACAACACAAATCTGTAGAAGCCTAAATGGCATGTAAAATACTAAAAATGATAACATGACAGCTGACCGGCTTCCCAAAAGGTAAAATCCTACTTGTCAAACTCCCTAGCCTGTACCCCTCTAGCTGTCTTTGATAACCTTCATTTGTCAATTAGTGTCTCAAAATAGCATTTTTTACCTGGAAATTTGTACTTTTTGTGTTATGAGAGAATTTCCAGTTCCAACAGGTGGTGAAAACAAAATCACTATGGCAATTCTGATTTCTCCACTATTAGAACCAATGATTTCATACAAACCAGCTATTTCGACCAGTTAAGTTTTGTGTGTGAATTACTTTAAAAACATAAGATTTTCCTTTGTTATCCCACTAAGATTACTGAATCAAGATCTACAGTTTGTGTTCCCAAAGCCCAAGAGCATTCTCGCACAATATGCAAATCAAGTCATTTCTTAGTGTGTAAGAAATTTACTGGAAGCAGCCCAAAGTTTCCCCAAATTTCTCTACAACCATAATCAATCATTTTCGCTACAAAAATCCCTATCCCCAATTTGACATACTTTGGCTTGGAGATTCACCGACAGTCAGCTGATGACAAGGGAGGAGATAAAAATACAAGGATTTGGAGCTAAGGACTACACAACCACCATCAAATCTACTCCACATCTGATGCATTCAGCTCTAGGTATGGATTTTCCATTTAGTGTTTCAGATTAAATTTCCAATTTTGTTTGAAGTTGTATTCTTGTATTCGATTAGCTTAAATGTCTTGCTTTAGTAAGATGACATTAATTTGTTTCTTGTTTGAATACTAAAAGATAGATTTCTTGTTTGTTTCTAGAGAAATCAATTACTTTCTTTGACTTAGTTTGCTCTGTTCATCATTGTTGACTACACATTAAAAGTTCTAGATAATTTTGGAGGTTTGATGGGTTAATCAAATAATCCAAACTCCATACTCTTCTCCTTCACATACAATTGGCTTGCATTAGAGTAGATTCTTTTTACAACTGCTTCCAAATTCTGTTGTTCCTTCAAATAAAAGGATCTTCACTTTGTTTGGCATTGAAACTTATCATTCTAGATTCCCAAGAGAATTTCCCCTAAAAAAATCGTTCTAGAAAAACCTCTACAAGTATCCTAGAGGGAATTTCTTCCAAAAGGGTTCTAGGCAGATTCTCAGTAGCAGTAGACATAAATCTTCTAAAACTTAGCTACATAAAATTAGAAAAAACACTATAAAAGTCTTGTCAAGAAGTAACATTGTCTAAAAAAATGTGTGATTTGATTGTCCATTGAATATCCACAAATGTAATATCCCCAATTTTTAAGGTGACATTTAATTAAATTGATTTTTATTAAGCTATCAAAATATAAATAAAATATTCACACAATGACTTAATATTAATTGATTTTATTAAATAACAATAAAATAATAGAATATTATTATAAGGTCACTTTATTTAATAAAGTTCTTCTCCAGTTGGCCTGATCTTCTAGATGTTTCTTGGAGGGCTTTATAAGGAGGCCCTGGGGTTGTAGCAAGGGCATGCTTATGATTTGATAAATGGTTTATGACCTTTGGAGACAAAAACTTTAGGAGTTGATAGAAGGGTTGGACAAAAACCTAGCTCTTCCAAAAGGTGGATTCACGACAAAGTTCACAGCTGGACAAATTTGTGAAGTCTCCATTGGAGACAAATTTGAGAAAGTTTTATAAATAAAGATATTTGCAGAAGTAGGGTTATTTCAGCAAATCTTATTTGTGGTTATTTTGCATAGACATAATAAATCTAGTGACTCATTGATTTCATGGTTCATTATTATATCATCAGTCATTAGTTATATTGACGGTTCTTTCAATACTAATGATTCATATGATTATTATATAGTGGCCTTTAGTTAGTGTGCGGAAAGGATTTGAAAAGCCAATATGATAAAGGCTATCGTCTGCCAACAAAAACCGTGCTATCAAGACTAAATTTATTTATCATGGGATCTGGGCAAAGAGCTATAAAGGAGATATTTGCTAAAGTTTGATTATTACAGGTGCGAATTATATGTTGAAATATAGAATGCCTTAGGGCCCATAAGTTCTGATTTGGGCATTGAAATTATTCTCGCAGCATCTTGGTGCAGCTCCATAAACACCAAGCAGGGGCTCCATCATTGAGTTCGAAGGGTCATCATAGGGATGAAATCGTGGGAGGCAGGAAGTCAATTAAAGTTCGGCTCATCCACAGAGCGTGGGATATTGGAATATCAAATCAGCAGAATAGAAGACTCCATGCAATCACAAGAAGGCCATACATTCAAAGGCATTCCTCTCAAAATCATATTACAGTACTGTTGATGTGTATTTTGTACACAGCCAAACACAGAATAAAATACCCAAATGGTACCTTATCCTCTCTTGAATAAAGCCTCTGAATGCTGAAGATATCGCGGAAAAGGATCAATCAGGATGGCTTCAAGGTTCTTCGTTGTAGGATCTCTATGTGTGGATAAGCACCAGTGGTCGTTGTGTATGTTGTTTCTTCAAGGGGCCTTACGTACTTCCAAAGAAAGCTTGTTCATCATACTCTCGTTTGACTACCGGAACAGGATTTTCCTAATACTAACAAGTTTTCAAAAATATCAAAAGACAAAGGTTTCCAGGAACGAATGCTAATCTAATACTAAGAATGACTTAATGAAGACTAGACTTGGTAAGATTCTACCAATTTCAGTATCGCCAAGAAATTACAACTCTACTGGAATTGGTGCGATCTTCTAAGGTGATTTAATGATTTCAAACCATCAAGGATATAGATACTATCATAGAGATACATATCAATAATTCCAAGACTTATTGAATTTTTAAGCAATCTCAATATCTCCAGTCGACCACACAAGGCGTCCTCACAATCAGTAAGAAGCTAGTGGTTTGGAACATGAATCTCACCAAAGATCAAGTACAACACTTAGTCTTTCAAACTTAAACTTAAATACTACTTCAACTGAGAGTGATTCAAGAAGATAAACAACCATGAATATAGCCACAAGTATTGCAATAAAACACCATAACTTCAATATTTTATTGATCTCAAAGCCAAA
The DNA here is from genome assembly GCF_030272615.1 of Cryptomeria japonica. NCBI lineage: Eukaryota > Viridiplantae > Streptophyta > Pinopsida > Cupressales > Cupressaceae > Cryptomeria > Cryptomeria japonica. The sequence goes on along the minus strand of NC_081414.1, from coordinate 622,288,323 downwards.
TGGACAACAATTGTTCACAATTCTTTCTTCACTACTCAATCTTGCTGCAAAAGAAACTTTCTCTCTAAGCTCTCTCTTCTCTAACTTCTGACTATTAACTCTTAACCCTTGAAAATGAATGAGGGTATATATAGCATCCTCAATTACAATGAATGGCCTAGATCGAAAGAAGATCAATGGCTGAGATTTTGACACCTAAACCCTAATTAGGGTTTGTTACAAAAAGGTCCCCATTTAGATGAACATTATTAAATGCATAACCAAATATTTAATTGGCACAAATATCGAGGAAACATAGACCAATAGGAATTAGGCCGCCACATCATCCTATTAACAACTTTTCATCTAGAACTTTGTTCCCTTTCCTATGCTCTTTCTTAGCATATTCAATGAATCTGGACACAGCTCTCTCGATCTCAGCAATAGGAATCTTAGGAAGATTCCTCATTTGTTCTTCCAAGTGAAGAACCTGATCAAAGGCAATAAGAAGAGTAGTTTCCCATCTAGGTTCGAATTCTCTGGTTTTCTCAATCAGGAACATAGTGGTGTTCATTTGATCTCGTTGCTTATAAGTGATGACGCTCTCTTCTTTGCAAAAGATGACCTTGATTCTATCCTCCAACTCCTGAATGTCCACATCTGTCTCGACCTCAATCCGCCTGTCAAGAAGGGTACACAATACCTCAAATACTTTATCTTGAATTGGATGAATAATGCCTTCAACTTGGTTACATCTGGTACTAACATCTTCAAAAAGGACCTCCTTCATCTGAAGCAAAGCTGACCACTGCAAGAAGTTAGGAGTTCCTTCATCCATTATCCTTTCATGTGCCAGAATCCGTCTTGGTGTCTCCCTTATTATTCGCAATACTGGAATGATAACATTTTTGGTGTGTGAGAATGCATCATCAGATTATGGATAATCTCAAGGATCTGGGTAGCCTGATGAATTGTTTTCATCATCCTTGTTGCAAATTCAACAGCTACCTTATGGGATTTCTCAATCCAAGAACTCATAAGTTGAACTAAGCTTTTTACTCTTTCTGCTTCACCAACCGATTCAAGAGGGAGCGCCTGTATAGGGGAAACTGCTGGATCCTGGAGTCTCAAGGGCTGATTGAGATGACTAAAATAACTTCTCCAAGCATTGACCTCCTTCTCTAACTTTCTATTCTTTTCCATTTCTTCTTTAAGTTTATCTTTAAGAGTTTCAAATGAATCGGTCGCTTCTTCTATTGCTTGCTCGGAGGTAAGTGGACCAAGCTCAAATGTTTCTAAGTCATACTCATCTGCAAGAATCTCACCTTCATATTTATCCACCACTGGTGTAGCAACTTGCAATTTCCGAGATCCTGCCTCATCTCTAATTATCTTGGACATCTTTGTGGCCTTCCTCTTTCCCATCACCTCCTGAGAATTTCCTATAAGGGTTTCTAAGTCAAACACATTTTCCTCTTCTTCAACCACAACTACCCTTGTCAGTCTCTCCTTCAACCAGTCAGGAATGGTGGATCTTGTTTCTCTTACTTGTATTTCTTTAAGTTGTGGTTCATCTTCTTGGAAAGGAGATGTCGCCTCATCATCATTCTTCTCTTCATGTAGCTCATTAGCATCAACTTGGGGAGATTGACTTGATGACTGCTGAGGTGCCTGTGTCTTTTCCTGCTTGTCATTCTGTACCATGGATTCCATAGACTCATCGATTTCATACACCATCTTCCCTTGATCTTCTCCTTGACTTGCCTTCTTTTCATGTCGAGAAGATGTGCTTGGTGGATGCTCAGGATTGGTTTTCTGCTTCTTCTTGGAAGGTTCCCTTTTCTCCGATCTTTCTTTCCTCTTCGAACTTTTAGGATGAGAAGTATTCTCACTCACACTCGTTTCTCCTTCCTCTGGCCTTGCCTCCAAAGTGAATGTCATTGATACATTCTGCTCTTTCAACTTCTGATATTGTACATCCATTCATCTACGAGTGCATGATAAAACAGGAGCCATCAAAGCTCTCAGGTCTAAAACCTCGTGCTCATTCCAATCTATTTTCACTTCCTTGTCCTCTTTCTCATAAGATGACTGGAGGTATCTACCATTATCTTGGGCCTGATCAGCTACTCTATAAACTTTGCATTTCCTGATGAGATCTAAGGGTAGCCGGGAATGCATCTTTCTCTTAACCTCTAAATCACTTGGGAGATTCATCCAAAAGTCTTCTACCTGAAACTCATGCTTGTACTTCCTGCCGACTGTCTCCTCCATATAACCATGAGGATCAAAATTCTCTTGCGAGGAAAAGAATGAGAATGAGTATAAAGATAATTCCTTCTCTGCATCCTCTGAGGCTTGAGTGTTAGGACACACTTCAACTGAATTCCCCAATATGATGGGCACAGGAATTCCATTTCCATGCTTGTGTCTAGATGCCTTCGCATAAGCTGCCAACTGTCTAGTCACCTCAAGTAGCACTATCCTGTCTGTTGGATATCCTGGCAACATGTAGGGAGGTGAAGGACACCCCTGAATTCTGATGTATGTGAACTTTTGAAATTGGATGAACCAGGCGCCATACTTCTTCACAAGGTCTTGTGCATCCAGAGACAGATGATTGTGAATCCCACCTTGCAATACCCTGGTAATGTTCATCGTGAATGTGTCATTGACTAACTTGTAGTCACTTCTAGGCGGATGATGCAGATGAACATAAGAATCACAAACCCTTATTTCTCCAGGTCCTCTTCCGATCACTCCTCTATGAGGTAGCCCTGCATACTCGAAACTTCTGATTAAAGCATATATAACATATGAGCTCATGTGGAATGATTTGGTGGGTCTCAGCCTTCTACTACACATCTAGACAATTGCTAATGATTCTGGCCCAATGAAGTGTTCCTTTTCCTTGGACTATCATTTGTATGAAGAAGAACATCCACTTTTCGAAGAAGAAAGCTAAAGGAGCCCCTGTAACTCAATTGAGCAAAGTTATCAAATCTCTGTATTCCTCCTGGAAGTCGATCCTATGTGGCGTATTGGGAATCTTGTTCAGACGAGGCCGACTTTTGAGTAACCAATTCTTATTGATGAGTTTTAGACAAGTCTTAGGATCATCTTCATAGATCGACCTTGCTCCTTCCACGCTCTTGTATATCATGTCCTTATGGTCTGGAAGATGAAGAGCTTCGCCTATAGCTTCCTCTGATAGGTAGGCCAAGATGTTTCCATCCTTGGTGACAATCGTCCTTGATTGTGAGTCATAGTGGCGTGCACACTCGATCATCAACTCATGACACTTGATGGCGGGAGGGAAACCTGTAGCCTTGATGATGCCACTTTCAATTATTCTCCTCGCAACAGGTGATGGCTTGCCAATGTAAGGGACCTCTCGAAACTTCTTTACGTTGAAGTTGCCTAAGTTGGTGTCTCCGATATTACTCCATTTGGACACGATCCTGGTCTCCAATTCGTCATTCTTCTGATCTTCTTTGATGAGAGTCGGGCGACTAGTAGATCCTCCGACCTTTGGAGTCGCCATCTTGACACCTACACAACATTTCAAAATTAGTCCTTAAGCATCATACCTTAAAGCATAAAAATTAAGACTTTCCAAGGGAATAGTTCAAAACATTAATTTGAAAATGAAATGACGACTCAAGAATTTATGAATTTTCAAATTATGAATGGAAATCAGATTGCACAAGACTTAGATTTTCGAAGGATTGCTTATAAGATCAAAAACAAGTCTTTCAAAAATTTAATTCTACATACCTCCTTCCTTGAAAGCTTAACTATCAACCTTGGAAAAATGAAGAAAGAAGATCGGACTTTGCTAGGTAAGGATTGAATTGCTGGTCTTCTTAGATGAATTGTCTTGATTAACCTTCAAAAGAAGTTCGCCTTCCACCAGCCTTTCAAAAATCTAGAAACTATCTCCCAATTTGCTAAGAAATTCGCCTCCAACACTCAGCAAATTCTGAAAATGTAGCCTCCAATCTGCTGGATTTCGCTCCTCAATCTGCTCCTCAATTTTGCATTTTAGAAGGGATGAATGAATGATTTGAATTTGAAACAATGCCCCCCTATTATATAGAGCGCTCACCCTTCTTTTCCCCAAGGTCGACTTGGTAAAAAGGGGTAAAAAATAAATAAAAAACTTTTAAAAAGGTGGCCGACTTGCCAAATAAAGGCAAAATAATGCCTTGGGCGCTCATTAACAAATTTTAATTAAAAAAACATTAATTTTAGATGCCTCTTTTGATTATTTCAAGGTCAAAAAATTAATTTATTAAATTAAAAAATGCCTTCAATTAATGCAAATTTAATTTAATCTTCCCAAATGTTTCGAACTTAGCAATTTTGGGGAATTTGAGGAATATCAATGCTTGATTAAGGTATCAATGAAGAATGCCAATAACTTCCCCCTGGACCCTTAGCAAGGGTGAGGAGCGATTTTTCAAATTAGGCCTTGAATACCCCATTTTTATAAATCCAAAACTTCACCTAGGCATTCTAAATGGCATCTTTTACTAGAGTTTGGGTTTGATTTCACTTGAATTTTGGAAGAAAAGTGCATTTAGGGTTTTTTCGCCCTGGACCCTTAGCAAGGGTCAGGAGCGATTTTTCAAATTTGTGCTTACTCCTCCATCATTTTAGCTCCAATCCAGCTCACAAGGTTAGGCAATGATCCTCTTCATTCATTTCATGCATGCTTGGTTTGTTATTACAAGGCAAAATAGGTGTTTTAAGGATTTTCACCCTGGACCTTCAGCAAGGGTCAGAAGCAATTTTTACAATCTTGACTAAAAATCTTCATTTTCTCACCTAAAAACTTGTTCACCAAGCAAGATCATGTTCATTCTTCTTTTCAACATGCTTTTGATACTTCATTTCAACCAAAACTAAGCAAGAAAAGCCTCCTTCAAAGTTTTTCGCCTTGGACCCTTAGCAAGGGTCAAGAGCGAATTTTGCAAATTAGACTCAATCCATCATCATTTTTCGTTGAAACTTTCACTCATCACTAGGCAACGCCCTTCCTTATTGATTTCATCCAAGTTTGCTTTGTTTCTGCAAGGTAAAATGAAAGTTTTTCAAATTTTTGCCCTAGGCCTTCAGCAAGGGTTAGGAGCGATTTTTCTTTCCAGGTCCAGGAACATCAAGTTTTGGAAGCAAATCTTTACTCATCATGGTTTTAGAGGCTACTTTTACCCTAGTGCATCTTTGCCTTAGCAAAAACTCAAAGGAAATAGGTGGATTTTGCAGTTTTCGCCCTCGGCCTTCAGCAAGGGTCAGGGGCGAATTTGAGTTTTTTTAGCAAATTCTTTCATTCTTTTAGCTCCAAATCATTTCTAAGGCATAACACACATGTCCTTCTCCCATCCAAGTCATGAAACACTGAATTTTGTCCTGTATTTGCAAGAAAAGGAGAAGACTTGGAAATTTCGCTCAAGACCTCCTGAGAGGGCCAGGAGCGATCTTTCTCCTTGGCTTTAAAACTTTCATTCTTAACCATCCTTTTTCTTTTCAAAGCAATGCAAACATCATTTCAAGCTTATTCCTAGGCCTAGCTTTGCTCAACTTTGGAGGAAAAAGTCCAATTTTAGGTTTTTCGCCCTGGGCCCTCAGCAAGGGTCAGGAGCGATTTTCCTTATTTAGCTTGATTGCTTCTTTGTTGGCCATCCAAATCATCTTCAAAGGATAAAACATACCTTTTCTTATCCATTCCAACCCAAAAAATCATTTTGTCCTTGCAAGAAAGAGGTGTTTTGAGAATTTCGCTCTGGGCCTCCTAAGAGGGCCAGGAGCAAATTTTGCAATTTTAACCAAAATGCTTCACTTTTCTCTTTGAAACTTCTTTGCCAAGTAAGATCTCACCATGTAATATGCTATGAATAGGATTTCATGTCCAAGAAAGGTAAAATACTGTGTTTACAAGGAATTTCGCCCTGGACCTTCAGCAAGGGTCAGGAGCGAAATTGCCTTTCCTGGGCAAAACTCCTTCATTCTTTGGTCTTCAAACAAGTTAGGGGCTCTATTAAGTTCACTTCACCATTCATCACGCATTTGGCACTCCAATTCAACCAAAACTGAGCAGAAAACATCCCCCATAAAATTTTCACCCTGGACCTTCAGCAAGGGTCAGGAGCGATTTTTAAGTTTTCAACAAAATCCTTCATTTTTTTTTAAGTTGACACTTTCTCAGGTGGGTAAAGAGAGATGTCCTTATTTCACTCATGTTCAAAACTTGATTTCAAAATTTCGCCCTGGGCCCTTAGCAAGGGTCAGGAGCGAATTTGCCTTTGTTGCCCAAAATTCATCAATTTTCATGCTTTCAAACCTTCAAATGCATCAAGTGACGTCCAATCTTCCTTCCGGGAGACCCTGCACAAAACAAGTTAAATAAATTTAAACAGAATTTTAGCTCTGGACCTCCAAAGAGGGTCAGGAGCGAAATCTTCAATTCAAGCTAAACTACTCAATTTCTTAGTCTCAAATCATTTCACAGGGCAAGATTAGATCACTTTCAAGGCTAGGAACCAATTTTACAAGACCACTCAAAATAAGTGTTTAAAATAAAATTCGCCTTAGTCCTCTTGAGAGGGTTAGGAACAATTCTTATACTTCCAGGCCCCTAACCTACCTCATCTTCCATTTCTCTTGACCCACTGGACACCCTTTCTTCAATGACCATGCTCAACTGACTCAAACTTGGAAACAAACAGGACTTTACCCAAAAAACCTTCTTTCAATCAAGACCTAACCTGAGACCCCTATTTGACTCCCCCTAAAATGAATATTTCATTCTAACAATCTCAATTCTTCAGGGAGATGATTAACAATTTTCCAAAATTTGACTAGACTTAGCTTGAATGACACCAAAAAGAACCCCTAAGGATTAGCCCTAGCCTAGACAAACAACCACTCACTCAAAACCCTAAAAGCAGAGAGAAAAACAAGCAGAGAGAAAGCAAAACAAAAAGCAAGAAGAGGGGGTCCCCATCCTAATGGGGCGATGTGTGAAATGGTCACAACAAGTATGCTGAACACAGAGGAGTTTCCTAGAGCTCTTTTTGCTTGCGCCTGGGAACGCAAGCACCAAACACATATTGTGTTTACCCAAAGACAAACAAGGAATACAAGTGGAATAGTACGTTAAATATTTTCTCCCCATTTCCGATAATGAAAATGTATTGAGCATCAATGTTCATCCTATTTCTATTCTGAGTATTATATAACTGGTGATTGTTTTGGCTTCCAATAAATTATGAGATTTCTTTCAGAATTGTCCACTGATTTCTGAGATATATGCTTAATTCTAATATCAGGCAAATTCATTTCTTTGTTAAATACTCGTGAAATCTGTTTTTACTCTCCGTGCACGAGTGGGTATCTTTCAACAAAGCATTTTGATTTCATGTACTTTCCAAAAAAGAAAAGTCTTCTGAAATTCATTGTTGCATATTAATTAATTGCAGGCATTTCTTTATTATTTATAAAAATATAGAAAAAGGAAAGCATAAATAGCCCCCTTTGATTGATATTTCCAATAAATTGGACTTGATTCATTTTATTGTTTATATTATTCTCCAATTGAATAGCATTTAGTTTATATTTGCAATAATTAGAGCATTCTTATGCCGGTATTGGCATAGTGTGATGGTTAAGTCGTGGCGTTGTTCTTTACATCAAGGTTCAAACCTTGTTGGGGTGTTATTGTTGAATATTTATGTAGTGTTGTAAATTGTATCCCCTTAAAATTTCAAACTATTTTGGGCCCTTGCTTTAGTGTGCCTCCTTCTGGGTCATTTCAAGCCTTTTTGGGCCTTATCCTACTATTGTCATATGTCAAGATTGGGACCAGATCCTTTGTTTTGGGTCCTAGTACCTTGCAACTACCATTTTTAGTCCCCTTCTTAGTGGACCATTGAAAGATGTCGAGTGTTGATTGAAGCAATCTGATATAATTTTCTGATTTTGATTTCTTTGGCCAGCAGTAGGAAGTTTGATTTTTATATGCGTTTTTTGAGGTTTATGCTTTATTTGTGTTTTTTGAGATATATGCTTTGGGAAATTGACAATGCAAATGAATAACAACAATAATACATAAACAATTGACTGGAAACTAATTTTCAGATTTCTGATTTTTATTTATCAGCAATAACAAATGAATGTAAATGATTTCCTTCAACAATCTAAGCCAACAATGGTCTACCAGGAGTCTAGCGCTGGGAATAGAGGGGGTCTTATTGGCCTGAACTGGTGAAATGACTGAATGAAGCCCCTCCAGCTGCAACCAATGACTCCTGAATGCTTTATTCATCAACTGGATAATTATCAAAAACAATTTAGAGGAGAAATCCTTATTTAAGTGCACTTTCTGAACTTTCCCCAAAAGGAACCCCAATTTGGTGTGTCTTCTACCCACCGTTTTACTCATGTAGCTCCCATATGAATTGTTTTCACCAAATAACTGTGGGCGATCTTCTCATTTGCTGCTAACAATAAATTTTGTATGAAAACCCTGCTGCAAAACTCCTTAAATTATTTATTTGAAAATCCAAGCAAGCTCCAAGTGGTACGATTTGGCTAGAGAGAGAAAGTTAGACCACAATTTGCCACAAACTCTGAAAAATCTTCCCAAAACCTCCTCAGATCTGATATTCAGACTATATCCCTGCTGTAGCTGCTAACAAATACTGGTTTTTGGCCCTTATTGGCAAAATATGAACATTCCAAGCAAAATCGGTAGCTTAAATATGAGAGGCATTTCGTCCTCTCACCCAAATCTGAAGGTTTCCATCTCCAAATCCAATTCAAACACCTGCAATAGACGTTGCAGACTTGCAAATGCCAAATGGAACTCCAAAAATAATAATTTTTCAATCATAGATGTGCAAAAAGAGCTCCCAAACACCTTTTATTTTCAGCCCGAACCCTAATTTCGAATTAGGGTTTCATTTGCCCCTTTTAATTAATAAAATAACTTTATTTTATTTGCAAGACAATCCCTTTAGAAGTTCGATTGGCTAGATGGGTCAATTATCCATTGAATGGAGCCAAAATCACTTAAACCAACTCCTCCAAGTTACCATGCCTAGGAAAGGTGTTATGGCTTTTATTTAATAAAATAATAAGATAAGAGATTAATAAAATCACCTTTTAGTTATTTAATCAACTTAGGAAATATTTTAATATTTTCTATTTTATTCATCAAGTGCTCAAATAAACTCAAAACTGTAAACTGATCGAAGCCACTTGCCTATGGATAATGCTTGAGCCACATAGGCCAACTAGTAGTTTTCCCCTAAAATCTAGGGATGCTCTCTAAAAAGTAAGAGACTGGACCTGTCAACCTGAAACCAACTAGTAGTTTTCCCCTAAAATCTAGGGATGCTCTCTAAAAAGTAAGAGACTGGACCTGTCAACCTGAAACTAAATCCCAATGGTCCTTCTTTGTTGTATGCACCTCTAGAAGGTCTATCAGTGAACTAGGAGTTCCTCCTAAAAAATAGGAGCGCCTCCTAGAAAATAGGAGATGCACTCAAAGTCTCCAAAACGTTCGCAGAGGTCACTGGATGCCCCCAAGACCACTCTCAGTCAATCCCTAAAAAATAGGGATCCCTCCTAAATTTTAGGAAACTGTTGTCAACTACTCCAAACTATCTAAAAGGCTCATGCATGACTCTCAAAGCCCCTGAGTTGGTTCCCTCCATGCTCTGTTGGCATATAGGAACCAAATAATAGACCAACCCTGCTAGAATTGCTATCACTAAGTAAGGGCAAAAATTGGGGACATGACAATCCTCCCTTCCCAAAGATTGCTTGTCCTCAAGCAACCTGTACCTGCATACTGCACATCAATTCTCGAATCCCATACCAATCTAAGACATGTCGCATCACCCATCCGTTGCGCTACTCTGATATAAACATTAATATCCCCAAAGCGTAGCAACACACCATGAATCCACCAGAGAAATGTATTATACATGTTAATACCCGAATTCCAAACCAAGATGAAGAATCCACCGTACGAGCTGAAGTAGGAGAGTACTATGTCAAACAAACCATCACACAACAAGGATAACACTGCCACATTAAGAGTAATCGGTGGCAAACTCAAAGTTGAAGCATGTCTGCAATCATGAGAAAAATCAAAGCATGCATCATTTGTACCCAACACTGCGGAATTACTATGGCTCATTTCCCCATGATTATATGCACCTATGTCATGATAAAAGAACAATGAACCACTGCTGTTATAAATCTAAAAATCAGGACTGAATATCTCCCTTTGGAGTCATTCAAACCAGTGCTAAAAGACATATTCTCTACTATGTGAGCCTCTAGAAGAGATAACTCCTCAAACTCACCATGAATAATCAAAGGCTCAACCAAATCTGCATTATGGATGTCTTTATTTGTATGTAATGACATGACATTAGTGGTTGGTCCACTAGATGTTAGTGGCTGGTCCACTAAGTGTATGCTTAGTTTTACAATTATATTCCACACTTGAGTCCCACATATCATTTGTGTCATCAAGGTCAAGAGCATCCTCATCATCCAACTCAAAGAGTGGATTATCTAAAGTCAAGTCAGCACTCATCTTGAAAAGAGGGTTATCAGCAATGATTGAGTATATTTCATTACCTTCTTCATGACTGTAGACAACAAACTCATGAGAATAGGAAATTGTACTACTACTGTCATCCCTTTGAGTCATGTCTTCAACTTTTACAAGCACTTCTTCATTGAAATCTTTGTGCACAACACTTGTACTTTGAGTGCTAACACTTGTAAACCCTTCTTCATTAGTTATTCCACATGTAAAGGCTGCGAACTCAAGAGAACAAGGAGTTAAACTACTGCTGTCCCAAATCAGAATTTTGGGCTCTTCATCTACACTTCCTTTGAACCATCAAGCAACACCAAATCTTGATTAGTCTCTTCTCCTTCCCTAGTGATTAGCGGTGGTAGTGTCTCAATTAGTTCTTCTTCAAATGTTGTCATGAAACTATCTTGCATGACCTTGTGTATCTCTTCAATCCCTTCATCAACATGTTCAAGTTTTATGAACTTTGCATTGTCATTTTGGATCCTAGAAGTGGCTGCTATAGAGGACTGATTTTCTGATTTATGCAGAGTATGATGAGACATACTCAGCTGAAGACAAAGATACACAATCTCTCTATCTTTATCTTTCACCAACTTGACTGCTATATCCCTATCTTTAAGCATTTGTAGGTAGAGTTCTCTTTCATCAATTTCAATGCTTCTTTGAAAGAATGCAGATGTGTATGAGAAATTCCTTGTGCCATACCATTTTGTCTTTCTTCTCTTTGGGCCATCCAAATAAGGTCTTCTAGGTGCTTATGAGTAAGATCCACTCTTGATAGTGCTTGAGCTATTTTATTTTCCATTACCATCAACTGGCCTTGCAAATCCTCCCACACCAAAGGCTTTTGTTCTGATTTTTCTTCACATGTAGGAATTGTATCATCATTGGAATCAACTATAACCTTGTTGATACCTGCACCCAAAGTTTGGAGGCTAATATTCAAAGATTCCAAAACATTTTTATCTTCATGCATGAAAGCTGCCCACTCATAAATCTCATGCTCTTCTTCAACTGCTGATACAAAATCGGACTCTAAGCAATCTGAGTTTTCAACCTTTACCTCATTCTCATCAATCTTCTCTTGAATGTCCTCAATGGAAGTTCATGTGATGACCAAGAATTGCTAGTCAAACTCAGAAAATCAGATTCATGTTCATCATAGTTATTTGACTCGAGAGTTCTCACCACTAGCTGCCCTACTTCGCATGTTGCTGGAACCTACAAACTCTTCCTTCAAATCTTCAAAGTTGAATGACGGAACAGCACTGAGATCAACTGAAAGGGCACCAATAGAATCCATGCGTTCATATGATTTATCAATCATGGTTTCGAAGTCACTGACCAAGAGACTTTTGCTCACATTACCTTTATCAGCAATTGGTTCTTCAATTCCATGGACATCATAAAACTCATCTTCATTCCCAAATTGATAATCAGCATTATGCAACTCTAACTTTTCTTCTTTCCCATTGCTTTCTGTGCCATCCTTTGATTCTTCTTTCCTTCTTTGCCAAAGATATGAACTTGTAGATACCACATTATCATCCTCACCTGGTATACCCATAAATTGTGAGAAAGATAGGTGGTCACGTATCTCCTTAGGGAGAGTGCAATACCTATGGTGGCTTCTCACAATTGCTTTGTTGAATGCCTGGGTACGAGGAATCTTACTTGTACTTGATGATTGAGATGAAGTCTTAAAGTGCTTAATTTTCCTTGAATGTTTCTTTTCCTTCGTTGGTGAAGCAGGAAGGAAAATAGGTATTAATCTCCCACCCTAAATTCTAGCCATTGTACTGACCTGTAGCTGAACTGATTTTTTTTTTCCAGAAGGCTGGCAGGTTTGATGCTTTGATACCACTGAAAGATGCCGAGTGTTGATTGAAACAATCTGATATAATTTTCTGATTCTGATTTCTTTGGCCAATGGTAAGAAGTTTGGTTTTTATATGCGTTTTTGGAGGTTTATGGTTTTTTTGTGTTTTTTGAGATATATACTTTGGGAAATTGAAAATGCAAATGAATAACAACAATAATACATAAACAATTGACTGGAAACTAATTTTCAGATTTCTGATTTTTATTTATCAGCAATAACAAATGAATGTAAATGATTTCCTTCAACAATCTAAGTCAACAATGGCCTACCAGGAGTCTAGCGTTGGGAATAAAGGGGGTCTTATTGGCCTAAACTGGTGAAATGACTGAATGAAGCCCCTCCAACTGCAACCAATGACTCCTAAAAGCTTTAATCGTCAACTAGATAATTATCAAAAACAATTTAGAGGAGAAATCCTTATTTCAGTGCACTTTCTGAACTTTCCCCAAGAGGAACCCCAATTTGGTGTGTCTTCTACCCACTGTTCTACTCATGTAGCTCCCGTATGAATTGTTTTCACCAAATAACTGTGGGGGATCTTCTAGTTTGCTGCTAACAATGAATTTTGTATGAAAACCCTGCTGCAAAACCCCTTATAACCCCTTATATTATTTATTTGAAAATCCAAGCAAGTTCCAAGTGGTACGATTTGGCTGGGGAGAGAATGGTAGACCAAAATTTGCCACAAACTCTAAAAAATCTTCCCAAAACCTCCTCAGATCTGATATTCAGACTATATTCCTGAGGTAGCTGCTAACAAATACTGGTTTTTGACCCTTATTGGCAAAATAGGAACATTCCAGGCAAAATCGGTAGCTTAAATATGAGAGGGGTTTCATTCTCTCACCCAAATCTAAAGGTTTCCGTCTCCGAATCTAGTTCAAACACCTGCAATAGACGTTGCAGACCTGCAAATACCAAATGGCTCTCCAAAAATAATAATTTTTCAATCATAGATATGCAAATTGAGCTCCCAAACACCTTTTATTTTCAGCCCAAACCCTAATTTCGAATTAGGGTTTCATTTGCTCCTTTTAATTAATAAAATAATTTTATTTTATTTGCAAGACAATCCCTTTAGAAGTTCAATTGGCTAGAGGGGTCAATTATCCATTGAATGCAGCCAAAATCACTTAAACCAACTCCTCCAAGTTGCCATGCCTAGGAAAGGTGTTATGGCTTTTATTTAATAATATAATAACTGATTAATATAATCACCTTTTAGTTATTTAATCAACTTAGGAAATATTTTAAATAAAATATTTCCTATTTTATTCATCAAGTGCTCAAATAAACTAAGATACCGGTTCTTCCCCTTTTGCCCTTGGTCCGGGTCCTGGTTCTTGCCGGGTCCTGGTTCTCCCCGGGTTCTCCCTGGGTTCCTCCCGGGTCCTTCCCAGGTGGTTGGGTTCCCGTCGCAAGACCCACAGGGAACCCGGCCACCTAGGAAGGACCCGAGTGGAACCCAGGATGAACCCAAGAGGACCCAAGTGAACCCAGGCCCATGGGTTCCCAAAAACGGGGCCCACGGGTCAAAAAAACAATAAAAAAAGACTTTTTAAAATAGTTTTTTTATAATAAAACTCTATTTCGCCCCTTTATGACACTTTAAAAAAAACTTTGAAACTTGAATATTATCTTTTTTGCAAATTATGAATATGATATTAGACTTTAGTTATTAGTTTACTGATTACATTTGCGATATATGAATATTTATTGGCATTGGCAATTATGGATTTATCATTTATCATCTATGTATGGAAAGTCATATTGTATATTTTATTTTTGTATGGATTGTATATATTGAACATATATATAATATGTGTATATATATATATATATATATATATATATATATATATATATATATATATATATATATCTACGGACGAACCCGTACCCATACCCAAGAATTTTTTTTTTTGCCGAATCCGTACCCGAATCCGAACCCGAACTGGTAACTTAGTTGTTAATGTTTGTAGCTGCAGGAGACTTCATTATTCCTGCGATGGTTGTGAATCTATATTGTTCGACAATTTTGAGTTTTGTGTTTGATTCTTTGGGTTCTTTCATAGCTAGAAGGGTTCCTTGATAATCGTCATCAACCTGTGTGTATGAAATAACAACTTCATGGGAGCCTCGTGTGTGCTGGCAGCAGTTTCTTTCCTCCTCGTATTTCATCCATTCAGAGGTTTAGATTGTTTCATTACCTATGTGGCTGTTTTGATAACCGGTTTATGTAACGGCTCACTTTGTAACTGCTGATAGCTTATGGCTCTTCAGCTTTCCATTTTCCTCTATCAAGAGATATCTTCGAGCCTTGTTCTTATATATAGTAGCGTTAGCAGGTTGTCGGGGGTGTGCAAGATGTTAATAAGGGAGTCGAGATATATATATTTGCTTATGAGATCATCAGTGTGAGAAGCTTTGGATCTTCAACTGCATTTCTGTATTTTCTCCTCATATATTATTGATGTATGAGTATTTCATATTGCAAAGAGCTTATGCGCTAGCCGTATGGTAGAAACCATCAGTTTTCCTGAGATGTTATTGACTTATTCTGTTGATTAAGTGCAAACAATCATGTTTAGATCCTTGCTTGATTAAGCTTGAGAGCTTTGTATTCAAATTTTTACCTTCAATAAAAGTTTGATTTTTGGTGTGGCTGAGTTTTTCACCCTCAGGTGGAGGGTTTTCCCAAGATAAAATTTTTGTGTATCTTGTTCTTATAAGATTTCTAGTTTCAGATTTCTATGTCTTATGTATTTGGTTCTAACTTTAACATGGTATCAGAGCAAGTCTGAGGCCGTCTCCCTCACAGGAGGCCTCAGGATTCTGGAAGGGTTGCTTGTTCATTGTTTGGTGTTATATGGACTATGTTTTTATGAAGACAATGCCATTCTCTAAGCTATAACTTCATTTCTTCCTGTTTCGGATTTCTTTACATGCGCAACGAGATCTTTCTTCTGCTCAAGCCCATGACTTAGCCTCAAGCCAACTTGAGCAAGGAAAGCTACAACAATATTCCGAAAAGAAGGGACACGATGCTCCAGATTCGTCTGAGCAAGGCCACAAGCTCGGATGGCGGGGGATCGAAACCCACGGCTTCTTTTTCGTGCCCTGATTATCTTGTATTGGTAGATCTGCCCGTCGCAAAAACCTTAGGCGTCGTATCCACTGCAATGTCGTGAAACTTGTTGGCAGAAAGTCAAGGAGACAGAGGGTATCGAATCGCGTGAAGTCCACATTATTGTTTTGGAGGGACAAGATCACGTCTTCTCTGTGTTGTTGCTCTTAGCTGAGCATTGTCTGGGCTATCATTATGTTACATATTGCTAGAGGTTGGTCAGTCTACTGATGGGAGATTTGGAATTGGGGTATACTCCAACATACCTCTTGATCACTAAACACTGAAGATATTAAAATTGAGACAAGAGGGCTCTCCCAGTGAGAGGGAGCAAACTACGAGGAGATATTTATTCTAATCTTAGGATGGTCATATTCCAAGGATCATGGTTTTTTCAGCTTCAGAGGGAGCCTAACTTTTCAGCTTCAGAGGGAGCCTAACATTTCAGCTTTAAAGGGACCCTGACATTTCAGCTTCAGAGGGAGCCTGACATCCAACTTCAGAAGGAGCCTGTTATTTCATTAGAGGCAACCTTGGACGAGGAGGTCAAAAGGTCGATATCAGGTTTAGAGGGAGCCACGTCATCATGAAGATTTGGTTAATGCATTTTTCTCTGTGATGGAGAAATTTGAGGTGAAAGCCCTTGTAATGCAATTTTCTTTGTGATGGAGAAATTTGAGGTGCAAGCCCTTGCTAATGCATTCTTCTCTGCGAGAGAAGTTTGAGGTGCAAGCCCTTGTTAATGCATTCTTCTCTGCAAGAGAAATTTGAGGTGAAAGCCCTTGTTCCACCTTCTAGGAGTAGCCATGGTGGATGACATGTTGAGAGACTTCATGACAACATCATGTTTAGTGACTCCGTGATGAGAGCTTGTGTTTATTTCACACATGGGAGTAGCCATGGTGAACATCATGTTGAGTGAATCCATTTTGCTATCACATTGAGAGAATCCGTGATAAAATTTTGCTTTTTACACATATGGGTGTAGCCATTATGTTTGTCATGTTGAGAGACTCCATGACTTGATAATCAGTAAATGATATCTCCTTTGCTAAGAGGGAGTGTTAATGTTTGTAGCTGCAAGAGACTTCATTAGTCCTACGATGGTTGTGAATCTATATTGTTCGACAATTTTGAGTTCTGTGTTTGATTTTTTGGGTTCTTTCATAGCTGGAAGGGTAACGGCTTCCTTAATAACCGACACCAACCTGTGTGTATGAAATAACAACTTCGTGGGAGCCTCGTGTGTGCTGGCAGCGGTTTCTTTCCTCCTCATATTTCATCCATTGAGTGGTTCAAATTGTTTCATCGCCTATGTGGCTCTTTTGATAACCGGTTTACGTAACTCACTTTGTATCTGCTGATAAGCGCTTATGGCGCTTCAGCTATCCGTTTTCCTCTGTCAAGCGATATCTTCAAGCCTTGTTCTTATATATAGTAGCGTTAGTAGGTTGTCAGGGGTGTGCAAGATGTTAATAAGGGAGTCGAGATATATATATATTTGCTTATGACATCATCCGTGTGAGAAGCTTTGGATCTTCATCTACATTTCTGTATCTTCTCTTCATATATGATTGATGTATGAGTATTTCATATTGCAGAGAGCTTATGTGCTAGCCATATGGTAGAAACCATCAGTTTTCCTGAGATGTTATTGACTTATTCTGTTGATTGTGTTAAGTGCAAACAATCATGTTTAGATCCTTGCTTGATTAAGCTTGAGAGCTTTGTATTCAAATTTGTGCCTTCAATGTCTTTGGACATGTAGTGCTGCGGTTAAAACACTTCGTTGGTGAAGCGGCCACCAAGGTTCAAATCCCTGCTGGGCCTTTGTGCTCGCAAGGCCTTGTGCCTTCGCTGGGCCGTTGTGCTCGCGGATTTGAACAAGTGAAGTGTGGGGATGAGGTCCCCCATTTGTGGCCTCACTGGTTCATAGCTCCAGGTCAAAAGCATTTACCCCTTAAATAAAAAATAAGTTTGTGCCTTCAATAAAAGTTTGATTTTTGGTGTGGCTGGGTTTTTCACCCGTGGAGGGTTTTCCCAGGATAAATTTTTTGTGTATCTTGTTCTTATAAGATTTCTAGTTTCAGACTTCTATGTCTTATGTTTCTGGTTCTAACATTAACAATTATACCACTAAGAATTATAGCCCAAGGACCCCTAGTCTAAGACATTTTCCAGAAGACATTCACTAGCACACTGGTGACAACTTATAGTCCTTAATAGTAAGAAAAGAACACTAACTCTTTCCTTTCTTATAGGTAATACAAACTTCAATCTTCTCTTTTCAGTATTTCTGTTACACCTTTGATGCTAATGTTTTGGTTGAAACATGTTTAAAAACCTCATCCTTTTACATTGCATTTTCATTTTATTTGGTGAGACACATTCCCTTTTTGGGTGTTCAACAGTTCAGATAATGTAATTTACTAGCACAAGGATATCAAACACATTAATTTTATGGTACGCTCACATGCTTACCTCTCCGAAGTGAACAATAAATTGGACATTAGAAAACAAGAATCCAGAAGCAGCTCATGACTTAAATTAAATCTCAAATATAATAAGAGTTAGCAGAACATTAATGTACCTTCGTAATCATTGACTTGGCAAAGCATTACTTACCATTAGTAGAAAATTGATCATATGTAAAAGGCAGGAAGCAAACAATAAAATTACATGGTAATGTGATTAATATCACATTGAAAAAGCACTCAACAATTGCTGTACAAACACCTTATTAGTGCATACATGGTTGTTGGACTTCAAGAAACGCCCTGAATTCCTAGGATATTGGACAAACCTAAGAATGTTAGTTGGAAACAAAGCTCTGGAAACATAAATACTTACCTTTGATATTATATCATCATACGTAGTTGTTGGACTTCAAGAAACACCCTAAATTCCTAGGATTTTGGACAAACCTAAGAATGTTAGTTTGAAACAAAAAACTGGAAATATAAATACTTACCTTCGATATTGTATCCTCAGACCATTTGACTTCACTGATTATACCTGGCACTCAAACTTCCAACCTGGTTGAGGGCAATTTTGGCTGTTCCTAGTGCATCACTTGCCAAAAGTATTTTCACATTTCCACAAAAATCATAAAATTCTGTTCAGACAGGCAATTCTAGCATTTCCATTTTATGCAGACAAAATGTAAACCATTTAAAGACAAACAGCAATTGCCGTAAACAAAGACACTACCATTGAGGTAATTATTTTGATGTATAGTCGCATGCATGCCAATAATATAATCAATGTGATTGTAACAGGTGAATACTTGTATCTAAGCAAGGAGGCCATCATGAAACATTCAAGCACCTAGATGGCATGCCCATATGCTAAGTAGTGTAACTGGTCAAAGCCAATGCAAAAAAGCATGTAGTGATTACAATAAATTCTAAACCATTGTATAATTAATAATCATAAAATTTATATCTAAACAGTTAACGTAAGCATCACAGCTCCGAGAATCATAACCCTTCATACTATAAGTATATAATACATGATCCCATGCAGTAAAGTACGTAATAATTGCAAAAAGGCTTGGAAGCAAAGCAAAAACTACTGGTGCAGGTCAGTCGTTCCCTCAATACACTTTAGTCTATCATAAATATAGCTCTCCCTGCCAAAAAGCCTGTGGATTTCCCCTTCAATGCACACAGAAATGTGGTAGAAAATGTTTTGTGTACTAACAGTTGGAATGTGGCATACCAAAATGATTATCACAGCCCTTCTATCATTATTTTAGAGGGCTTCCTTAGCCTTAGATGTCCAACAGAACCCTATAATCATATGTTAGTTCCCTCATGGTTTATCTGAACCGGTGTGATGATGCATTTCTATCAACATTGAACACACTAAATCGAGGGACAACCTTTAGAACTCAAATAACATATTCACATTGCAAAACTACTTCAGTCTTTTCTGTCCAGAATTTGGACTGCATAATCATAACTAAGATTCTCAGTCTTCTTCCAAAATATGGTTGGATAAATGAATTTATTTTTCTATAAATTTTGTCCTTTCCTTACACATTTATTTTCTTGACAACGCACAAGAAAACATTAACAATGACTTTCAGTACAAGTAAAACACCATTTCCAAAATAATTATCAACCTTTTCCACCAGTGCGATTTCCATCTTAAACACTAGATTTACAGTGTTATCATAGAACGAATGTGACAATATCTTTCTATCGTGCATTCCAAAATGTACATGTAACTTACCCAAATTATGGTGGAATCAAGGTTACCCTCTAACAAGCTTTTGTAGACTGAAAAATGATTTGCTCTGCTTGGCAAGCCATGATCTGCTATACCGCTTTCCTTTGTGAAGAGAGAGCTTAATAGAAGGTAGCTTTCGCGCAACTGCTTTCCAAATCATGTGTACAGCATCGTCTGGCTGAGTTGGATATTGATACTCAAAATGATGGCCGACTTCCTTCAATCTCCGCCACATGCTAGTCCATTCTTCCCTTTTAATACTATTAAGAAGATTTATCAAAAATCCTTTCTTCCTAGCATCGTCAGATTGTACAAAAATGCAAAACTCTGAGTAATCAAGCTTATCTTCATAAGGGAGTTCAATCTCATCACTGATAATAACAGGAACACAATGACTAGCAATTGCATCAAATAGTCGATTGGAGGAGGGTGTATCCCCTGCAATGTTTAGACAAAACTTTGAGGACCTCATGCCTTGAGTTGCTTTTCTTATCCCATCACTCTGTGTATTCCCAGAAGTAAAGTACACTCCTTTTTCATTCTTGAGAAGAGCATAAAGCTCTTGCCGAATAAATCCACCCTGAAAAACACAAACCCAGTCAAAGGCGAACATAGTAGGTAAAATCTTGGATTATGAAACAAAGTACAAGTAACCAAGAGCCATGGCCTAGCAGGGCTTCAGGAATGCAATAGAAAAAAAAATAGTTAAATGTGGATAAACACCCTGTAAGATAAAAATGGTATTATAAAAACTCACGTCCTTCCTGAAAATGGCCCCTTGAAAGAAAAGGAGTGTTGTTCGGCTTTCAAATGATGAAGAATCGTCTGTGAAGGACCGGACAACATGCTTGTATGGAGCCACAATGTCCTTTTCTACATTGCCAATCAATGGAGAATATCGGCCAAAATCAGAAACAATGAACATTGCAGACCTAAGCTGCCCCCTTGCTATTGACATGCTATTTGGATGATGCATAACTATCACATGATTCTTTCCTCCTGACCTTCTCCAAGCTTCCTGTCCCATCAAGAAATGTACCAATTTATCCTGTAAAATTTCGTTTCTGCTCTTTCTCTCATGAGGCTCAACTTTTGAATGCCTATTGTAACTCAAGGAAGAAAAAAATGGCACAAAAAAAACATCAGCGTCCCTGGCCCTTTCAACTCTCCAAGCAGTACACGGAGTGCTTCTACCAGGCATGTTTGAAGACAGCAGATCCATAGTGAGCCAGTACTCTGGACTGTGTTGTAAATTGAGCCCACCTGGATACCGAGGAATTTGGGTAAGATTTGTTGGCCACACACTACTTTCGGGTTTCCACTCCAGCATGCCAAAATGAAATTCAGGTGGCAGATTGTACATATAAACTTTCAATGCTGCTTTTTGGGGGTCACACTGATTACTACTGTCTGATTCAGAACCTGTCAAGCTCCAATTCTCATTCTCAGATTGCAATTCAGCAGAAGAAATCGAAGATGACTGCATGTCATCTAGACTCCCATACAGAGGGTTTCCATCATCATACACAACTCTCAATTTGGGATCTAAGAATGATGAATACCGATCCCCAATCAGAGACCGATCGGAAATTTGAAGAAAGGCCAAAGAATATACCATAACCAATGCTGAGATCAGGAACACAAGCCACAAGGCCATTTTCTTGGGTTGCATTTTCCTGTCCGACGTGGTTTGCATACATCTATCAGTTGATCAATCTAATAACCCTTACCCACTTGCCAGGGTCGCTGATCTTCTGGACCAGCTTTACCGTGCCAAGTCATTCACCGAACCACCGTGGAGACCTATCTCTATCCAATACAATCCAAAAAGTGTATTTTTACATTCAACGCCATTGAAGTGCAAGCTGGTTATCAAGAAATGGGAATCATGAGAAGCAACAGGTAGAACAATTTCCACCTTGGAGTTCCACGTGGTTTTACCGGTTTGACAATGAGATGCTTTCTCAAGAACAAGCTTACCTAGATAAATACAGAGAATGTTAATGACTCATGCTTTACTTGTCCAGAAATTGGGGTTTTCTCCTCCCAGCGCTATATAGATATACTTATTTTTTGCAGATCTGTAAAACTACTGTATAATTCTTCGAAGCATTACAGACCCGTGAAAGAATACAACCCCAGGCAACTGATTAGAGACGACCCATTAAAGAAAACTAATGCAATTATGCCGTAAACTAAAAATAATCATCAATTTAACAACTTATGCTTAATTCCCAATCAATCCATTACATATATTATGCAGACTACCACATTCATTGCAAAGAATGCTCAGTTAAGTCTAAGATAATTCAAACGCACCTAAGATTCTATGGGAGACGATACTCACTACTGAAATTTGTAAAATCACATGCACTGCAAGTTCTCTCAGTAAAATCAGGACTTTCAGATGCCTCAGACGATGGACCGCCTAACCCGCTATTTCAATCGGTTTGCATTCATGTTGTACTCAAACGTAAAATGCGGATGATTTTGATTTTCATTATTCAATTTTTCTGCTGCATATACATTTAACGAGAAATACCTTGCCTTACATTTAAATATGGTCGATATGCTAGATACAGGTAATCCTAGGTTGTTTTTTTAGTTTGAAGTTTTTATATGTTTTTTAAGTCAATGGAGTAATAAATATTTGTATTGATTAATAATTTGGTAGCATTTTTAGTAGACTATCACATTCCAAATTAATTTGTGTATATATTAAGGATTTCATCTAAGTAAATGTTTATGTTATCAATTGTGAATATGTAATTTTTTAATGTAAAATATTAAAGAAATTGATTATTTATAATCTAATTGGGTAGAAGGTCTACATCATTTTTCAAAATTGACACTACTGTTAGTTTTACTATTACTTTTAATTTTAATTTTTTGTAATAAAAGAAATTCCACTAAATATAGGTTGGCATCATTTTGAATAAATTTTTTTAGATTATTCAATTGTAATTGTATTAGATATGTGGTGGAAGTAATTGGAAGTAAGGTTCAAATAAAATAAGATTCGATTTATTTTTAAAAATTAAATATTTTTTTCTTTTTTTCATTTTAGTTATATATAGAGAGAAATTAATAAAATGTTTAGTGGATTTTATTTCAAATAAATTAAATCAAATTGAATAATAATTTTATAAAATAAATTAAATCAAATTGAATAATAATTTTAAAAAATAAATTAAAATAAAATAATTATAAATGAAAAATATGGCTCTACTGCGAAGAAATGTGGCTCTGCTGCGAAGAAATGAAGCGAAACCCCTACAAAAAAAATGGTCTTCTCATGGGGCTGCCCAGTCAATGGCGGCTCGTGTTAATGCGGTGGGTTCTGCAAATCATTTTGATATCCTTTCTCATTTGCCTCCCTGCGCGAGCGGTGCCAATTGTATCCCTGTTGCTCGGCGGCATGATATGGATCATAATTCTGGGTTGAATGTGGTCAGGGCTCCAGAGTTCCCCCCTTCCAACAAGGTTATCCATAGTCATGTGAATATCGCATCTTTTGGCTTTTCATCTGTCGTTAGACGGGCATGGGGACAAGAGAGCCCTATTCCCACCTCTAATTTATTTTTCGGAGGGTCTTCATTTCGAGCTGGTTGGCGGTCATCTCTAAGGCACAGCAGAAATTGTGTGCCCTCTAGCCCTAGGGGTTTGGCAGATAATAAAAGCCTGTGGATCCTTCCCATTACCAACACCACCCCTCGCTTTGCCACAGGTGCAAATTCTGTGAAATTAGGCTCTGGCCCGAGGATTTCTTCCTCTAAGTCTCCACAATGGCCACCTTCGGCTCCTTCCTTCCCCCCCCCCCCCCCCCCCGACCTCATGAAATCAAGACCCACAACTCGAGCTCATTACCCCAAGGCAAAACTAACACTATGAATCTTCCCTTTGGGCCACCAAGTTCAAAATCTACCCCTAGCCAAGCTACAGATCATCATATGCTCATTATTAGCAACCATTGCACAAATGGCACATGGGGCAAATGCAGAAACAAAGGCCTCTTTGGCAAATGGTGTGGTTATGGAGCTCATATTCATTCAATGGCTAAAGAATTCCTTTGGTGGCGAGGTAAGTATCACTTCCCTTGAAAATAATTTTCTATTTTTTGCATCTCTGTGGAACTGAAAAATCAACCGTTACATGGTGAGCCTAGGTTTATTGTTTTAATTTTTTCGAATGGAAACCTAACTTTTCCCCAAAATATTTTGAAAATGAAGTTATGTCCAGATGGATAATATTGTTGATATTTTGAGTTTGTTGGCATTTTGCATAGAGATTGCATTAATGATATGTTGTCATTTATGTCAATTGAACTGGTAAATGGTATTCATGTTATTGTTGATATTGTTGTTTTTGATATTGGCTAGTAACTGGTATGTTAAGTTTGTGAGATGAATCGGTGAACCGGTGTAAAGGGTTAAACATTTCTATGTAATGTAACTAGTAAACCCTATCAGCTGTTAAACCCTAACCGACCAAGTTTGATGTTTTATTATCTGATAAGTGGTAATGATGGAGATACGTGTGATCATTTGATTGAGGATATATTCGAATTGTTTTGGCGCGTTTGTTCTTGTCTAGGGAAGGAGCAAAGTGGATTGCATCTAATGCACAACGTGTGATGAGTTACAAAGTCCAATGAAGCGGTGATCATGGAGCGGTTGGAATTGTCTTGAAGGATGTGAAGAGATTGTCATGATTTCTAACGATCAAGATTGAACTGACTTGTTTGTAATCTCGATGATGAGAATTAGGTTTTTGCTATGTTACCGACCTAATTGATTTCTATTTAAGGTCGATGAAGTTGTTTGGCAAGGTTGGTAGAAAACCTGTTGAGTGTGTAGTTGCCAAACCAGTGAGTGGATCTACACTTTTGAGTGAAGGTAGACTGAAGGTTATAGAAGGATCTGATCAAGCAAAAGTAGTGCTACTCAAACAGATCAAGAAAACCTGTTGTTTTCTAACAATTACAACAGAAGTAAAATCCCTTAACCGGGTAAGCTCTAACAAGCTTGGTTACTCATTAAGTCCTCTAACAAGGTTATCCATTAGTTTGGATTCTTAAATCCTCCAGCGAGGTTACTCCTAACAGGGTATTGTGATTCTGCCAAGGCATATTTGTAAATCCCTTAACTGAGTGGATTCCTAACCAGAATTAGTTCGTAACAAGACTTATTGTAAAGCTCTAACAAGCTTTGGCTCCTAATAGGGTGAACTTCAAAAGAGTTCAAATAGCTATCCTTGTGAGTCCCATCTCACCATGGTTTTTACCTATTTGGGTTTTTCACATATAAACATTTGTGTCAAGTGGTGAATGCTTTTGTGGTTGTGACTTTATTTGTTGATTTGGTTAATCTCTGATAAGGCATGTTAAGTAGAAGCATTGAGAGATGAATATGTTAAGTTATGATTAAGCATTGTTGATATTCACAAGATTGAAGTTGTTTATTGTTAAAGTTGTCATAACAGTTAAATCGGTTGATGTCAAGTATTCTTATGAATATTGATCTTGACTGAGATATGTTTACTTTGTTTGACTGAGTTTGAGTTTGGGAACTTTGTATCAGTTTTTCAGTATATTGATTCAACACCCCCACCCCCCCTTCTTAGTATTCTATCATATACTTATTCTTTCATCATACCATCAATTGGTATTAGAGCATCCCAGGTCCTCTTAATCTAAAAGCCTAACAGCTTGAGGAAAAGATTTTGTAGATCATGATGAAGAAAGAAGGTTCGAAGTTCAACAAAGATAACTATAGAATATGAAGTGATAGAATGAAGATTTACATTAAGAGTCTTGGTAGTCAGTATTGTGAGCATATAGAAAATAAGTATACTACACCTACTGGACCCTTGACTGATGATCAGAAGAAAGAATAGCAAGAAAATCACCAAGCATTAGAAGCTATTATCAGTTCCCTGTCTGATGCTGAATATGTAGATGTTCATGGTCTTGAAACTACATATGAAGTTTGGAAGAAACTAGAAGATATCTATAGCAGTGATGAGCATGTCAAGATTGTTAAAGAAGAGAATTTAAGAGGCAAGTTTGACGGCATGAGAATGTCCGAAGGTGAGAATATCAAGCAGTATGGTCAAAGGATTAAAGAGATAGTTAGTGAGATAAAGAGTGCAAGAGGGAAAGTGGAAGATGCCACAGTAATCAGTAAGGTACTGAGAACCTTGCTACTGGTCTATGCTATTCGAGTTGCAGCTATTCAAGAGCTGAAATCCATTGACAAGACAAAGGTAACTCTTGACTCTATTATTGGCAAACTTACTGCTTTTGAACTAAATGGCTATGATGGTAGTGTACACAGAAATCAAAATTTGCATTTAGAGCTTCTGTCTCTAACCCATCTGTGAGAAGAAGTAGATATATCGGCCATAACTATGAAGCTAGATCTAGCAGAGATGTTGAAGATGAAGACAGCTTAGTGGAACTTGAAGCATTGTTGGCAAAATGACTACCTAGAGGCACGGGTAAATATAAAGGTAAGCTACCTTTAAAATGTTTTGCATGCAACAAGATTGGTCATATAGCAGCAAATTGTCCTAATGGTGAAAATGAATACAAGAGAGACAAAATTAAGAAGTACAAGGGCAAAGGCAAGAGAGATTGTCTTGTAGCTATTGACAATGGTGTTACTGATGAAGAATCTGATGATGATGCTAGTGAAGGTATTGTGTTTGTAGCAATTAAGGAAGAAATATCAGACCAGAAGGCACTAGTATCCAGAATGGATAACTCTCATGATTGGATCATTGATAGCGGTTGTTTACACCACATGACCGATGATCGGAGAAAATTTCTTTCCCTGAAGGAATTTGATGGTGGTGTTGTCAGATTTGGCAATGACTCACCTTGTATGGTTAAAGGTAAGGGAGTTATTTCTCTTAATGGGAAAAGAAGCGTTGACGATGTCTATTGGGTTGAAGGCCTAAAGCACAATCTATTAAGTGCACGACACAACTTAATGATAGAGGATGATGAATAATGATGAACTACTAAGGTCCTAACTGGTACTGAGAAGGGGGGGGTTAATCAATACACATAAAAACCTGCTCAAACACTATGACAAATCAAAACAGATAACCAGTTGTCATATACTACTGTACTTAACTATAGCAATACCGGTTAATAGAAATACTTCAGACAGCTAACCCTGGTTAAACAAAAGTACTTCAAATAGCATTCAACAGATCTTAGATCTTGATAGCTACTTTACTAGTTTAGTCATGCATGAGTTGTATTAGTAATATTACAACCATTAGCTCTGCATGCATATACAATTGAACAAAAACTACTCAATCATCACATGAAAAACAAACAGCCCATGACACATAGATTTTTCACGTGGAAACCCAAATGGGAAAAACCATAGTGGGGATAAATACCCACAAGCTTCTTTTTGAACTCTTTAGAAGTCCGCTCTATTAGGAGCCTGGTCTGGTTAAAGACTTTACAATAAAGGTTTTGTTAGGAACCGATCCTGTTAGAGATCACCCAGTTAAGGGATGGCTATATACCCTGTTAAAGGTTACCTCACTAGAGGATTTAAAGAACTAAATGAGCTTAAGTCACCTGGTTAGAGGATTTGCAACAAGCCTGTTAAAGCTACCCGGTCAAGGGATTTTCCTTTTATTGAAATGGTTAGAAGACAACAGGTAAAACTCTAGTCTGATAACAACACTACCTTTCTAAGGCAAATCCTTTTCAGTTCCTCTCTTCTACAATCACACTTTGCAGACTCCTCACTTTGGTTTGGCAAGTATCCAATCTCCAACACATGGACACACACACAACTTTTTCCAACACTTACAATAACAAACATCATCGACCTTATAGACAACAATTAGGCCGGTAGCATAAACCTTAAACCCTAAACATTTAGGTTTACAGTTACAGGCAGTCTGATCCTGACCGTTAAGATGCATTGCATAGAATAAAACAATTTGAGAAAGATCTCAAGTCATTTTTCATCATCCAATCTTCACCGCAATTGGAAAACAGTAACCCATCATGCGCTTTTCGCATACCTCTAAGAAAAATGCACATTACCGAGGTAGACATTCAATGCATTTATCTTTCACGCACAAGATCCTCAAAGAGATTATTCACATGCACATAGTTGATGTGGCATCTCGATCTCATCCTTATCTCTTAACTAACTTATCACAAAATGTCATCAATTGCACCGCATAAGCCAAACCGGAAACCCTAGAACTGAGCAGAGACTACCAACCGATAGCCAAACTGTGAACCCTGACACCAGTTCACTCCATCCCGATTGACTATAGCCGCATCCAGTCTTCATACTGGTTCATACCGGTTCACATATTGACATCAATGACAACATACATTGTCACTGATTCATCATATGCCAAAGAGGATACCCATTGGACTTCAGAAATGGAATGTGCAAAATCTTTGACAACAAAGGTGAATTGATTGCAATCGGTAAACAAACTAGAGGTAATCTATTTCATCTCAATCCTAAAGTTAGCAACTGTTTAATTGCAAAAGTAGATGATAGCTGGCTTTGGCATAAGAGATTTTGTCATATCAATTTTGACAATATTATTAAAGTAAGCAAGTCTAAGACAGTAAGAGGTCTGCCTCAGCTAGACAAACTGGTTAATGCTCTTTGTAAAGAATGTCAGTGAGGAAAGATGACTTCTTCAACTTTTAAGAGCAAGTCCTTCTCAGCAAAGAACTTGTTAGATTTGGTTCATACTGATCTATGTGGACCAATAAGAACAAGAAGCATTCAAGGTGATAGATACTTTATGATCTTCATTGATGATTGTTCAAAGATGATGTGGGTCTCATGCTTGAAGGATAAGAATGAAGCTTTTGGTAAATTCAAGGCATTCAGAGCCTTAACTGAGAAAGAGAGTGGCAAAAAGATAAAATGTCTAAAAACAGATCAAGGTGGTGAATTCACTTCTGCAAAGTTCACTAAATATTGTGATGATAATGGTATCAAGAGGCAACTTTCTGCACCAAGGACACCACAACATAATGGTATAGCAAAAAGAAACAACTGATCAATGGTTGAAGTGGCTAGAACTATGTTGATACAAGGAGGTATATCAAAAAGATTTTGGAAAGAAGTTGTAAGTACAACTGTGTACACAATGAACTGAGTTATGGTGAAAAGAGGTAAGGACAAGACCCCATATGAGTACTGGTATGGGAGATCACTTGATGTTAGCTATTTTAAGATATTTGGAAGCAAATGTTTTATTAAAAGAGGTGATTACATAAGCAAGTTTGAAGCTAAGAGTGACAAAGGCATATTCCTTGGCTATTACACAAAGAGTAAGGCCTATAAATGCTTCAACAACCGGACACAAAAAATTATTGAAAGTGTTGATGTTCGTGTAGATGAATGTCCTGAAATAGTAGAAGGAACCAATTCAAAGAAGAAGGATGAAGATCATTGCATTTTTCTTTTGGAACCTGAAAATGTTAAATCAGAAACCGGTAAAGCAAATCCTGATGAAGTTGTTCAACTGGAACAAATAAATTCAAAAGAAGATGACAATGATGAAGCTGAACCTGAAGAGAATGATCATGTTATTTGTAGGAATGTAAGACAGAATCACAGTCCTGAACAGATAATTGGGGATAAGGATATTGGAGTGCTAACTAGAAGGAGAATAAGAGAGAACTCTTGCATGATCTCCACCTTTGAACCTAGAAGTGCTAAACAGGCATTTGGTGATGATCATTGGGTGAAAGCTATGGAGGAGGAGTTAGATCAAATTGAGAAGAACAACACTTGGACCCTGGTACCCTAATTGGTAAACAAGAATGTTATAGGTACTAAATGGGTGATCAGAAACAAGTTAAATGAAGATGGTGTTGTAGTTCACAATAAGGCAAGACTAGTATGCAAAGGATATGTGCAAGAAGAAGGAGAGGATTGTGAAAAAACTTTTGCACCAGTAGCAAGACTGGAAGGTGTAAGAACATTACTTGCATTTGCAACCCATAAGAAGTTCAAGGTATATCAGATGGATGTCAAGTCTGCATTTTTAAATGGGATGCTGGAAGAAGAGGTTTATATAGAGCAGCCTGATGGTTATGCATTGACAGACAAGGAAGACATGGTATGCAAATTGCATAAAGCCTTATATGGATTAAAGCAGGCACCTAGAGCATGGTATGAACGACTTCATACTCATCTGATGAAGATAGGATTTACTAGAACCAGTGATGACAACAACATTTATCTCAAGTCTAAAGGAGATGAAATACTAGTCAGTGAAGTAATTGTAGATGACATTATATTTGGAGGTAATGATGACATGAGTAATTGTTGTGCAGGTGAAATGAAGAATGAATTTGAGATGTCATTAGTAGTAGAAATAAAATATTTCATAGGCTTATAGATACAACAGATGAAGAATGGTATTTTCATTACTCAATCCAAGTATGTGAAAGAGGTTTTGAAGACTTTCGGTATGAGTGACTGTAAACTAGTTGGAACCCCAATGGTTACAAGTTGTAAATTGTCCAAAGATGATGCATCTAAGTCTGTAGATGAAAAGGAATACAGGTCAATGATTGGCAAATTACACTATGTTGTTCATAGTCGACCGGATATTGCCCTTGCAGTTGGTATTGTTGATAGATTTCAGAAGAATCCAAAGGAGGCACATCTGATGACAACTAAGAGAATCTTTAGATACCTGAAAGGTACTGTTGTCTATGGATTATGGTATCCATATCGTAGAAATTTTGATTTGAAAGCATACACAGATCTTGATTGGGCAGGAAACATTGATGATCGAAAGAGTACTACCAGTGGAGCATTCTTTTTAGGAGGAAGGCTAGTCTCATGGAGTAGTAAAAAGTAGAGTTGCACTTCACATTCTACTACTGAAGTTTAATATGTAGCAGATTATATGAATGCACACAAGCTATGTGGATGAGGCACATTTTGAAAGGTTTGAAGATGGAAATCTCTGAACCTATAAAGATTTTGTGTAATAATACAAGTGTAATAAACATTTCCAAAAATCCTATTTTGCACACAAGGACTAAGCACATTGAATTGAAATATCACTTCTTGAGGGAAAAAGTTCAAAGTAAAGATGTTATCTTGGAGCATGTTTCTACCAAGGAGCATCTTGTAGATATCTTTACCAAACCTTTACCTAAGACCACTTTCGAGTATCATAGAATTCAATTGGGGGTTGTCCCTCTTCATGAAGTCAGTTGAGCATGATGATGATTGCATCAATCTCTGCATTACTTGTAGAATCCTATATGGACTGATGAAGGAGTGTATGTATTCCATAGGGGGAGCATGAACATCACAATGAGAGCAAAATTACATGTTTCACTTTCACTTTGGCATTGCTGTCAAAGGGGGAGAAGACTTATGTGATTTGGGAGAAGAATTATGTGTCTGTTTAGGTGAATACTTGGTAATGTAAACCAGGATTCCTATTCACTAGTGGAAAGATGAAGACAAACAAAGCAAGGTGAATACTTGGTAATATAAACCAGGATTCCTATTCACCAATCTTAGTAGCAATCAGAGGCATTGATATTTGTATTGCCATCAATGCCAAAGGGGGAGATTGTTGGAATTTTGAGTTTGGCATTTTGCATAGAGATTGCATTAATGATATGTTGTCATTGATGTCAATTGAATCGGTAAATGGTATTCATGTTATTGCTGATATTGTTGTTTTTTATATTAACTAGTAACTGGTATGTTAAGTTTGTGAGATGAACCAGTGAACTGGTGTAAAGGGTTAAACATGTCTATGTAATGTAACCAGTAAACCCTAACAGCTGTTAAACCCTAACTAACCAAGTTTGATGGTTTATTATCTGATAAGTGGTAATGATGGAGATACGTATGATCATTTGATTAAGGATATATTCAAATTGTTTTGGCACGTTTGTTCTTGTCTAGGGAAGGAGAAAAGTGGATTGCATCTAATGCACAACGTGTGATGAGTTACAAAGTCCAATGAAGCAGTGATCATGGAGTGGTTGGAATTATCTTGAAGGATGTGAAGAGATTGTCATGATTTCTAACGGTCAAGATTGAACTGACTTGTTTGTAATCTCAATGATGAGAATTAGGTTTTTGTTGTGTTACCGACCTAATTGATTTCTATTTAAGGTCGATGAAGTTGTTTGGCAAGGTTGGTAGAAAACCTATTGAGTGTGTAGTTGCCAAACCGGTGAATGGATCTGCACTTTTGAGTGAAGGCAAACTGAAGGTTATATAAGGATCTGATCAAGCAAAAGTAGTGCTACTCAGACAAATCAAGAAAGCTTGTTATTTTCTAACAATTATAGTAGAAGTAAAATCCCTTAGTCGGGTAAGCTCTAACAAGCTTGGTTACTCATTAAATCCTTAACAAGGTGGTCCATTAGTTTGGATTCTTAAATCCTCCAATGAGGTTACTCCTAATAGGGTATTGTGCTTCTGACAAGGCATATTTGTAAATCCCTTAACCGGGTGATTCCTAACCGAAATTAGTTCTTAACAAGACTTATTGTAAAGCTCTAACAGGCTTTGGCTCCTAACAGGATGAACTTCAAAAGAGTTCAGATAGCTATCCTTGTGAGTCCCATCTCACTGTGGTTTTTACCTATTTGGGTTTTCCATGTATAAACATTTGTGTCAAGTGGTGAATGCTTTTGTGGTTGTGACTTTATTTGTTGATTTGGTTAATCTTTGATAATGCATGTTAAGTAGAAGCATTGAGAGATGAATATGTTAAGTTATGATTAAGCATTGTTGATATTCACAAGATTGAAGTTGTTTATTGTTAAAGTTTTCATAACAATTAAACCGGTTGACGTCAAGTATTCTTATGAATATTGATCTTGACTGAGATATGTTTACTTTGTTTGACTAAGTTTGAGTTTGGGAACTTTGTATCAGTTTTTCAGTATACTGATTTACCACCCCCCCCCCCCCTCAATATTCTACCGGATACTTATTCTTTCATCATACCATCAAATATCACCTAACCTTCTGGTGGAATTAATCCATAATCACAACCTGGAGAAAATTGGTGATCTCTTGGGGGGTTTGAGGGTATGGAAGAAAATTATTTGGATTCATCGAATGTGAAGATCTTGGTTAACTTGAAAATTAGTGAGCAAACATTAAAACCTATTAAGCTAATCATAAACCATTCTATGTATTTAATTAAGCCGGAAATCTTTAGAGGTAAAATAGAAGCAAAAGAAGTTATCTTTCCAAACAATGAAATTCAGGAAACTCCAATTGTGGATGGAGAAAGCGCTCCCCCCCCCAAGTCTGGTAAAATTTCTATCATTTTCAACCCCAATGCTGGGGGATTCATCCTTGATGACATCCCCTGGTGATATTCCAAAGGCTAAATTTGGTCCCCCCATCCGAGATATTGAGGAAGGTGAAATTGTTGATTATGACTTGCCATCCCTCAACCTAGTTGAGAAGGCAGTACCAACCGAGGTACCCCCCTCCATTATCACCCCTTCTCAATCTTCTCTCCATTTTCCATCCCCCTCTCCTACTGAACATGCCCAATACCCCATCCAACCTATGTCCAATTCTCAATCCTGTCAATAGGAGGTAGCCTCTCCCAAGCCTTCCATTTCACTTTTTCCTCCCACCAATTTAGTGGATTACCCTATTCTCCCAAGTCGTGACACCTTGAAGATTGATGCTTCCCCCAAGGATACTGTTATGGAGAGTCATAATCAATCTCTCTCTAATCTAGACTACCCCAATCCTCTGAAGAACTCCATTGTATGTTCCCCTAAGTCTTTTCTCCCTAGTCCTCATGGGGAGAATGTTTCCTTAATGGAGTATGTGCCTTCTAGGGCCTCGAAGGACTCTGCCCCCTCCAGCCCTACCTTGGAGGAATCTTATTTTGAAAGTAAGCAAATGCGCCAAGATAGGATTGAAATGGAAAACAAAATGATTATGTAATATATTGGTAAAGAGGTGGTTAATGACCTTATGGAACAATTCATAGATGAAATTGTAGATGAAGAGGAACTTGCCCTGCAAAAATGATTAACATTGGCTAAGCTTCTTGAATTTAACTCTGTGGAGGTGGATGAGATCGAGGAGATGATGGTTGATTTAGACAGGGAAGATGTTTGTCCCTAGGAGGAGACCCTAGGTATAGATGAAACTATGGCTGGCCCGAGTTTCCCTGACTGTGCTAAAACCAGAAGAAAAAGGGAAGGAAATACCTATCAGAATTAAGAGCTAAGGCTGGTGAAGCGGTAGGTCAAACTAAGCTAACTTCTATGTTTGATGTTGAGAAGGGGAAGGTCCTTCCTAAGGCACCATGAAGCTAATAACTTAGAGTGTTAGGGACATGAATGCCCCTAACAAGCAACTAATGATCAAAAGAATCATAACTAAGTTTAATCTAGAAATCATCTTAATTCAAGAAACTAAACTTAACAATGAGGAAATAGCTAAGTTCAATAAGAAATTGGGTATTAGGTAATTTGATGGACAACCAGCCTATGGGGCTTATGGATGTTTAGGGGTCATTTGGGACCTAAGAGAAATCTCCATCACAACTCTCATCAAAACAGCTTCATAGTATAAAAGGAAATTTGAAGTTTCTCCTCTTCAATATTTATGGCCCAACTTGTAATAACGAGAAAAGGAGAGTTTGGAAGGAAATAGAACTTTTTTTGCTTGAATGACCAGACCGGACTTGTATCTTCGGTGGCGACTTCAATGCCATCCTGGACCCCAAAAAAAAATGGGGAGGAATTAAGTCAATTTCTCAGGCAACCTTAGACTTTAGAGACTGGGTCCAAAAATGCAATTTAATGGAAATCAAAATAGCAAATGATTCCTTCACTTGGAACAATTGGAGATGTGGATTCATTCTTTAGGTGTTTTTCTAACACCATTCTGCATAAGAGAGGCAACAACAACACAATCTCTTATGTGTTTGCAACTTTGCAGTTTCACTTCAAAATCATGCCCCACACAAATCTACTAGCCTCGCTTATTCTGCTTCTAAGTGTTCTTCTTCCTTCATCTGTCTGCAGGTTGCATTGAAGGGTTGGATCTACAGTTTGGGCTGCAACATTGCAGAAAACTTATACATATTTTTTCTCAAAGGGGATCTTAGGGACCTCCCAAACAATTTCAATGTAGAAACCCTTCCCATTTCAGGATCAGACCATTATCCCATTCAATTAATAATCTTGGAAGATTGTAAACCCACTGGATGTCCTTTCAAGTTTGAATTTATGTGGTTTAAGGATTGATGAGCCTATAAATTGACCATATTATTTAATGTTTTACCTCATGTTTACAATTTCCTTCCAAGTAATTTCCAAACATTACCTTGGTTTTGTGAAGCATTAACTAGGATTAATGGTGTTTGATATGCATATGTGTGTCTAGCTAGTTGATGCTAAATGATGATAAAATATTATAATAAATGGTTATTTTTTAATGTTATTACTTTGGAATGATTAACATGTTGTTTTTGCATGGTTTGAGTCGTTCATATAGCTAGAAAGGAGGAGGAGCAAGTTGGCAATTGACAGATGTAGCAGTTGACTGAAAGTGCAAAAAAAGTCAAAAGACCAGTTTCAGTAAAATGGGCATACCTCACTCGTTTTTTAATGAAATTCAAATTTTCAAAATGATCTGGAAATCTTAAAAGGAGTTATAAAATGGGTTTAAACCGTTTTAGCTGATTCACAATACTTAATGAAAAGAATTCACCAGAAGTTGACTGAGACAAACTAGCAGATTTCCAGGCAGCAGTTAAAGATTGAGTTCTAGTTCAACTTGGACTCTTCTACCTTTTGATGAGTTCGTGTATTTGGATTTACTGGAGTGAAGGAACATTGGAGAAGCTTGTGGAAACAATATTTGATGATTCATAAATAATTATAACATGTTTTATACACATGTTCAACCATGATTGTACTTTATAGTTGCAGAGTTCGAAGAGGATTAGAACTCTCTCAACTCTTGTTAGTTTAATATTTATTATCAGTCATGAGTAGAATAAGTCATCTCCTTGCTATCATAGGAGAAATGACATTTATAATAAGTTTTTGGGTTTGTAATTACTTCAACTCTCAAGCCTCAAGCACAAATATGAGATTTTATTGAATTGTGAGTAAGTAGTGTTGATAGTAGTTTAGAGAATATCCAGTTAGTGTTGAGTCTTGTTAGTAGTGTCCATATTCAATCAACAAGTCCGATACATGTCCATGTAATATTTGATTTGCAATAAGAAGATTATTTGATCATTGAAGCTTGTCTATTGAAGATGGAATGCTAATGATAGATTGAAGCAACTCAAGCAAGGGCCACTTGAGGAACTATGATTTCATCATAGTTTAATTTTTTATTCATTATGCTTTACTTTAATTAGTGAGTTGGTTATGATGGGTTTTGTTTTCAACATATTTGATTTCACTAGTTTTAGAACAGTCTTCCTGTAGCCACTGCTGTTGCAAATAACCAATCATCATGCAACTACTATTGTTACAAATAACCAGTCATCCTGCAGCCACTGCTATTGCAAATAACCAGTCTTCCTGCAGCCACTGCTGTGTAGTTAGTTTTATTTCTAGCATTGTCATGTTTTCAATTCAGTTTATTATTCAGAGTTTATATTCTATACACAACTAATGCAATAGCTTAGAAGGCTTCCATGATGCATATACAATGTTGTCTCATTTCAAGTTCACGTCCCTGGGTTGATAATTAAATGTAGCTTCTAGTTCATGAAGGGTTGCTTAGTGTGGATAAAAATCCCTAAGTTGTGAATTAGTATTCTAACCTCGATTGCAATTAAAAAGCCCAACAAGGATGGCAATATTTTAAACTTAATTGAAAATTGGTGGTGAAAAATAGATATTTCTGGTTCCAAACCATTCAGAGCAGTTAGCAAATTAAAGAAAATCAAAAATAATTTATTAATCTGAAATAGAACAAAATTTGGTAACATTTTTTTAGAATAAAATCACATTAGAAAATGTCATGATAGTAATCAATAATGATATAATTACATATGATATGGATAATCTTCCCTATCACAAAGAAAATAAGCTATTAACGGAATACGAGGAAGTGTTATCAAAGGAAGAAATTTATTGAAAAAATAAATCTAGAGAATTATGGCTAAAGGATGGGGATAAAAACACTATTTTTTTTCACAATAGCACTAAGTAGAGAAGGCTTATAAATAGAATTACTAAAATAAAAATGAAATTTGGCTCTTACTATGATGAACCCAAAATCATTGCAACTGAAGCGGCGAGTTATTTAAATGACATCTTCAACAATCGGGAGGGATCCAACTCCACTTTGGGAAGTGAAGTTATAAGCAACATCCCTAAATTGATCATAGAAGAGCAAAACAAAATCCTGAATGCTAAGTTTACAAAAACAGAAATAGAATCAGCTTTAATGTAGATGTGCCCTGACAAAGCATCGAGCCCGGATGGTTTCCCAACTGTCTTCTTTCAGAAATGTTGGCATTTCATGGAGGATGAAATTACAGATGCTTTAGAGGGTATTAAAAATTCTTGTAGCCCGCTCAAGGAGATC
Source organism: Cryptomeria japonica (assembly GCF_030272615.1). NCBI lineage: Eukaryota > Viridiplantae > Streptophyta > Pinopsida > Cupressales > Cupressaceae > Cryptomeria > Cryptomeria japonica. Next base: position 622,250,884 of record NC_081414.1, on the reverse strand, counting down.
AATAATACCTTTATAGCCTTAATCCCTAAAAAAGAGAAAGTGAATAGCTTTGATGACTTCTGCCCTATTGTTCTCTGCAACACCCTTTACAAATTACTAACAAAACCTTTGGCTAATAGATTACAAAAACTACTCCCTTTACTTATTAGTGAAGAGCAGTCAGGGTTTGTACCAAGTAGATCCATATATGATGGAGTCATTATTGCCCATGAGGCCATCCACTCAACTCAACAGAATAAGAACCCTAGTATGTGAATCAAACTTGCAATTAGGAAAGCTTATGACAAGGTAGACTGACATTTACTCTACAAGTGCCTAGCTGCCTTTGGTTTTGACAAAAAATGGATTGACCGAATGTATCTCTACCCCAAGAATGTCTATTTTAGGTAATGGCTCCTCAGAAGGTTTCTTCAATATTTATAGGGGACTGAGGCAAGGGGATCCCATTTCCCCCTTCCTATTCATCCTAATGGTTGAATCTTTGGAAAGATACATTACAAAGGCAAGATTATCAAGCCTTCTAAGGGGTATCAGAGTCATAAATGGAGTAGATCATATAACTCACCAATAGTTTGTGGATGATACCATGTTATTTGAGCCAGAGGAAGTAAATGAAGAAAAAACAATTGCCCTCTTATTAGACTCCTATACTAAGGCGTCAGGCTAGGAAATTAACAAAGCAAAATCAGATATCTTCTTTTTCAACACTAATAGCAAACTAGAATCAGAAATTTGCAAAATCCTGAAATTTAAGAAAGGATATCTTCCATGTAAATACCTAGGTCTCCCACTAGATAAAGGCATAAGATCCACCAAACTATGGGACCAAATGATTTCCAAACTTAAAAATAGAATTGGCACATGGAAGGACAAGTGGCTCTCTTCTGTGGGAAGGGCTACTATGATCAAATAAGTGCTTTCAGCAATGCCCATTTACCAATTATCCTTCATTGACCTTCCAGAGGCTAAAAGAAAAGAAATAAACAAACATCTGAGGTCTTTCTTCTGGCAGGGCTCTGGTGAAACAAGCAAATTGGCTTTGTTAGCCTGGGATAAGATTTGCAAGTCTAAAGATAATGGGGGGGCATGCATTAAGGATATACAAATGCAGAGCAAACCTCTAGGCACCAAATTGGTTTGGTGCATGTTTAAATATCCCCACCTTAAGTGGGCAAAAATACTATACAATAAATATCTAAATAGTGAAGTTCCCACTAGCATTTTTAGGACCTCCTCGCCTCCCATGGGTTCTAGAATTTGAAACTTCATGCTAAAATGCAGGAGAACAATCACCAGTAGGCTCACATGGAGTCTAGGTAATGGCAATAATGCACTTTTTTGGTCGAACTCTTGGGGAGGACACCCAATTATTGATAAATTCCCCAACTGTAGAAATGCTAAAACTATTTTAGAAGCCCGTTGGGGGAAAATGGTATCTAACTATATTGAGCCTTGTAGTAAAAATGATTTCTTTGGATGGAAATGGAAATCGTTTGATAGTTTAGGGATTTCGTAGTGCGAATTTGAGGTGCTTAACAAAACTTTGAAATCTAGAAGGGTCGCCTTTCATCAAGGGGAGGATAAATTGGTGTGGGATGAATCTAAAATAGAAGAATATAATACTAAAGATGGATACAATTACTTAACCAAGAAATACCTATGCCTTAACACAAACATTCCTCTGTCTTAGCGTTGGGATAAGAATTGCCTTCCTAAAGCAGGTATGTTTTATTGGCTAGCTCTCCAAAACATGATTTTAACGGCTAGCACCTTTTGTAAAATGAGATATGCTGGACCTAGTAGATGCCCCCTACACAAATGTGAGGAGGAAAGTACTGATCACCTACTATTAAATTGCAACTATTCTCATCAGTGTTGGAGATGACTTAGTAATAAACTCAATCGGTGTTGTTCAATCTCGAATACTATCATTAACATGTTTCAAGCATGGCCTAGGAAGAATAAAGATATCTTGTATGGGGGTCTATGGTGTTAGAGTTATCTTGTATTAGCTAATAATTATTTATTCAATTATTAGAACTCTACGCTTAAGCTAAACTTAGGCATTTAATAAATATTGTAGGTATTTAATAATTATATTATTAAATACACATTATCCCTTTAGGGTTTCTTTAGGGTTGCATATCTTTAGGGTTTCTATTATCCTTTTATAAGGATTCTATTGTACTTGTTCATCAATTGATTCCCTTTTTGAATGATAATTTTCTTCTTCAGAGCATTTATGTTTTTTTGCTTTATGTGCCTCCATTCTTCTCTTGTGATAGGTATTTGCATGTAGGTGTTCTTGGGATCTCTGAAGTTGCATTTCCTCAACTTCTTCATGGTATTAGAGCCTACATCTATTGCTGCTTGTTCCTGATTTTTCAGAAGATTTTTTGGAGGAGGGTTTCAAGTTTTTTCAAAGTTTTTTATTGGATTTGGGGTAGCTGTTTTGTTTTTTATTACTTTGAGCCTAAACAAACCTCACTGTTGAGCTCAGAATGCCCCAAACCCCCCATTTCCATATAAACTTTGTCAAATTTTGACAACTTTGGGTTCTGAAATTTTTTCTTTGGTTTTGCCTTTTTTTTGCACGAATTTCAAGAAATTCGTCAAAAAAATCATTAAAAAAAAATTTTAGGGCAGTTTGGGCAAAAAAAGATCTCACCGTTGGCTTTCGAAGGGCGTTTTCAGTCATTTTGATATATAATTCGACCTATTTTGGTGACAAGGGCATCTGGGCCATGATTTTTTCATTGGCACGCTTTACAAGGCACAAAAATCCGCATGGTTGTACCTACAAATGTATCAGAAAAATTTTGTCAAAAAAATAAAAAATAAAAAATATTATTATTATTTTTAATATTTTTTTTACCCTTTTTATGCTCTAAAAAAGGATTTTTTTTCTTTTGGCCATAACTTGGTCATACAGAGGCGCTTTTTCAAAAACCTTATATCGTCGGAAAGCTCTTTCCGAGATCTATCTAGATCTAGAGGTTTGAAATTTTGATTTTGCATATTTGATAGTGTGTTTTTCTGTCAAAGAGAGAGGTTCATTTTTGCACTTTGGGAGACATCACTTGAGCATCCATCCGAACTTAGTTTTTCAAAAACTTTATATCGTTGAAAAGCTTGTCCTGTGTACTTTCCAGCCATATGATTTTTCTTTCCAGATTCTGCTGCAGGAATTTTTTCTTCAGTTTTTTGCTTTTCAGCACTCTGTGGATATCTTGGTTGTTTCAGGTCCTGGGATCTCTTCTATGAGTAGGATGTCTCGTTTTTGGCTCTTCTTTCTATTTCCAGTCTTCTTATCATTGTAGCTTCATTTATGCAAACACACTTGGATAAAGTGCCATCATTCATTGTTTACTTGGGATCTTGCACATCTTGTGCCTTATTGTACATGCACTACTTATAAAGTACCATGAGGGGGTTGATGTTTGCCTTTTGTTTGCCATCTACCTTTGTCCAGTGAGTGTTCTTTCCATGACATTCACCTCATGCTGTGTGTCAAGTGAGTGTTCCTTCCATGGTACTATGTACTTTCTCTACACCTTCAATGTTCCTGGTTCTTTGTCATGCAGTTCTTGTTGGCCATTCTTTTCAATGTACCTGTCCCTCTCCCTCTTCAGCATTATGGGGAGGTTTGTTTTGTTGGTTCTAATGCTTTCATGGTTCAATTGATCAACTCTTTAGGCTTTGGTGTCTCATGCCATCTGTATCTTCGAGTTCAATTGTTTTCCTTTGTTTGCCATCTGATTCAAGTAGTGTCATTTAAGGGCACTCATGTAGATTACAGTCTTCTCTACCTGGTCATGTTCTATTTCAGTGGAGGTTCTTCAGATCAACAATTACTCTTCAACAATGTTTGCAGCTATTTCCTGCTTCAGTGGTGTTTTTCTTTCTTTTCCATCTCTTTTTGGAGTAGAGTTTTTTCCCACGTGGTTTTCTCTATTTCTTAGATTCATAGAGATTTGGTTGTGATTGGGTACATCATCGAGTCTCGTTGCTGGGACCCAAATTTGCCTTCATCATGTAGTTGCATTTTTTGCTTCAAGCATTTAGTTTTTTAGCTACTCCCTAAGTTCATCTTAAGGGGGGGTGTTAGAGTTATCTTGTATTAGCTAATAATTATTTATTTAATTATTAGTCTATTAAACTCTATGCTTAAGCTAAACTTAGGCATTTAATAAATATTGTAGGTATTTAATAATTATTCTAATTATTAAATACACATTATCCCTTTAGGGTTTCTTTAGGGGTGCATATATTTAGGGTTTCTATTATCCTTTTATAAGGATTGTATTGTACTTGTTCATTAATTTGGTTCCCTTTTTGAATGATAATCTTCTTCTTCAGAGCATTTATGCTTTTTTGCTTTATGTGCCTCCATTCTTCTCTTGTGACAGGTATTTGCATGCTGGTGTTCTCGAGATCTCTGAAGTTGTATTTCCTCAACTTCTTCATATGGACGGTCTCCCCATCTATAGTTATATGGGAATTATAAAAGGAACGAAACATAAGGATATTCAGTGATAAAAGTATGGGGTGGAAACAACTAACCAATAAGATTGAGGCCTTGATTATTGAGGTTATCAACAACAGAATTATGAATATACAGAAAAAATATGCAGAGATGACTTGTTGGGATGAAAAGATGCACAATAGATGGGTTGGGCTGAAAATTCCTCGTTATGTGGGTGAGGTCCCCGAGCTACACAAACTAAAGAGGCTAGAATGTAAATGGCAACCCCCAAGCCTAGTTGGCACAAATTAAACTTTGATGGTGCATCCAGAGGTAACCCTAGCAAGGCTAGAATTGGTTGTTGCCTCCACAATTTTGAGGGGGTGGAGATTGCATGCCTGGCCTTCCCCCTCGGATCTGCCACTAATAATGAGGCTGAACTTATGGCCCTGGTAGAAGGCATCAAACTATGTAGAGCAATGAGCATGAAGAAACTTAGCATAGAGGGGGACTCAGCTATTATCATAAACACTCTCAAAAAAGGTTCCATGCCTAACTGGAAGTTAAATGAGCTACTATCAAGAGCTCTGAGTTTCATCCAATCCTTCACAAGAGTAACTTTCAACCATCTTTTTAGGGAAGGCAACTCTTGAGCTGACCCACTTGCCAATTCCAGGGTAGATGGCCATACTGTTATGAACATTTTAACCTTGATCACTCGATAGCTTGTTATCCTAGACTTGTAATGGATAAAGATAGCACACTGAAAATTTATACTGAGAGTGTGTCCCTGGGGTCTGCTCTTCTTCCCAAGTTAATAATGGACTTAGCGAGCTACTCTCCTTTCAGGATTTCCCTGCGAATCGTATCGGCTTGGATTACTTTCGGATTTGCCTTGTTTTGGCAACCTTTGGTGGTGGGTGAAACTTTCCTTCTATTTCTTGAATTGTTGTGGCTCTATAATGGCTAGGTTATGCCTAGCAATATTGTGTTCGGATCGGGCTAGCTTCACACCCTGACAATTCTATGATCCCACATTTAATGATAATTCGTGCTTGGCTCAAATTTGTCCTTTTGACGATGACCTCTGTGGTTGAGAACGGATTGTCTTTCCATGTTAATGTCTTAGCTCTACCCTATGCCTAGCTTCATTATTTCTCATGTGCACAGGCTAACATTACTTGTATAGAGTTGTAGCGTCCTAAAATTGTGACACTTGCAATTTCGACCGCATTTTGGTCTTCACGATGGCGACGCAACATGGAACCTGAATGGAGACCTCGAAACTTGCTCATGACACCAAAAACTGCATTTTTTCAGCACCCTGGCCTGATCCCTCCTTGCACCCTGCTATCTCGGGAGGTGGGACCAGAGCGCCCAGCGCCCTGGTCCCCCAGGACCATGGCGCCCAGTGCCCTGGTCCCTGGCCCTATTTTGGGCCCGGTCTCCTATGGGGCTTCGGGTCTTTTTGTTTGCAAATTGGAAAATAACATTTCCTGGTCGGCCTAAGGTCGGGAAAATCAGTCTATCAACCCTAATTGGCAAGTATATAAACTAATTTTCCTCTCTCATTTTAAAAAGATGAAAAAAAGGCGTGAAAATGATATTCAAACATTCAAACATTCAAGCATTCAAGCATTCAAGTATTCTTTCAAGCAATTGATCATTCTAAGTCTCCATTCAAGGCTAAGTGTTGCATTCAAGACAAGGATTCAACCATTGAAGAGGAGATCACATACTACAACATACAACATACAACATACAACAACATCTACACCTTCGCATGTAAGAATACAAACATTCTTACAACAAGGTACTAGTACTTGTTTTACATTACAATCATTTACATTTACGGCATTTCTCATTTCTTGGTTAATTCCAAAACTGGGGTTTGACCTAAGGGAAAACCCCTAATCCCTAACCCCCCAATCATCTTCGCTTTTTTGTGTGTAGGTTGCAGGTATGCCGCTGAAATTGAAGATCTGGAATCCTTGTGCAGAGACAAACAGATCCCCCTTCATTTCGCGGATTTTTCGGAGGACCGTGTGCACGCTGGGCGCCATCGTCCTGTCAACTTTTGCTCAAATTTGTAGGACAACATCGTATCTCGATATTTTACTGCTAATTCCAGGTCCGTAGCTTCATCCTATATCCCTATCTCAGTTTATAAGCAAATCTTTCTCGCTTTTCATGCATTCCTAGCTTAATCTTTCTATCCACATTCTTTACAAAAGAGGGTAGCCTTGCTGTCTTAACCCTTGAAACTCATTTAGAATCCAATCTTGCATTGTGTGGGATTGGATCTTGTGGGTTTCAACCCCTCTTTTGAATGTAAAGTCTCCCCTAAGTGAAAATCGTCAACCCTAGTAACCTCCCTTCTCTCTCCTTGGAGTTGGAAGAGGGGAGAGCAACTAGGGTTCGCGTTTTTTCCGCTTTACATTTTGGTGAACCCGACGTGAACATCCTTTCTGATTATTCATGGTTAGATCTGAAAATTGGATTCCTTGATTACATTTCCGTGTTTGATCTTTTGCAAAATTTTAGAGGTTGATTGCATAAAAAACCCTAAATTTTCTTTTTAGTAATTAAGCTTGTGAAATGTTTAATTGTTAATGCTTGTTTTAGATCTGCCCTTCTATTACAAATTATCAATCCATATTTGTGCTTTAATTCTGAAAATTAAGTGGTTAAGTGTCAAAACCCTAATTTTTGAAACCCTCTTGATTCAACCTTTGTCCAACAATTTCATTGATCAAAACATCTCCAAATCAGCTGTAACTTTGGATTCCGCAATAAAATCACAATATCTTTCATCCCTGAAAATTTGGAAAAAAGTTGCGAGGACCGTGTGCACTCCGAGCGCCATCGTCCCCGACATTTTTTTCGAAATTTCGAGAGCTAGATCTTACTGTATTTTTCTACTAAAATCCAGAATTTTGGCTGATTTTATCAATTCTAACACTTTCAAAATTACAGTCAAAGTTGGTCTTGTGATTGCTTGGTTTAAGGCTCCTGATCATTCAAAAATTATTGAAATTGAAATTTTGTGTCAAAATTGTGTTCTTACTGTCCTAAATCTGAAAAGTGTGTTGGCATTCATTCGAAATTTCAGTGCTTTATTCAAATTCTTGCAATTTGTGACTTTTGAAATTCAACGTTTAATTACACCAACTTGATTTCCGCTTTCAAAATTGAATTTTGCGTGAAATTGAGTCAACTTTCAAATTTCAAAACTTGCATTGCTTTTTCTATTCCCTCTAAAATCATAAAATTCAAAATTTCAGTTTCCCTCTCTTTTTCAAAATTCAAATTTTGCATTTTTCGACAATCTTGGTAGGGTTCAATTTTGAGATTGCAACTTTAATTTGGCCTATCTACAGATCGTAAAATCACTCAATTTTTTCAGATTAGCTTTAAAATCATCATACCTTTCATCCTTGCAAATTTTGAAAAAAGTTGCGAGGACCGTGTGCACTCCGAGCGCCACGGTCCCTGACATTTTTTCCGAAATTTCGGGAGATTGTCGTGATTGCATTTAACAGCTTAAATCTAGAAGATTGGCTGATTTTACTGAAATTTGCTACCTCTAAAATTCAAAATCTTCTCTCCCTCTCTAGTGCATGAGTTTTACAACAATAAGCCCTACTTACACTATTACCGTTAAATGAAGCCTTAGAATTAAGTCTTTCCAAGGTTTAATTACTGAGGAGATGGAACCTAATTTGAATGGCCTTTTTAACGAGGACATCGGTAATTCCTCTAATCCTCCTAATGATGAAGAAGCTCTCCATGAGGTTTCTGTGGAACAACTTGTGAAATTGGATAATCAATTTGACGATTTTCGACAGTGGATGTCTCAAGAATACCCCTATAGTCAAGCTCTTCCTTTAATTGAGGGTCTAAAACATATGCTTCAAAGTGATAAGAATGAAATTGATATTTTGCGTGGTATTGCACACATTGTGGATTCGAATGTGATGCCTATGAAGAGTTGTGCTGAAAATTTAGGTTATACACAACCTCCCACTCAAGTCAATCATTCTATTCCTTTGACAACTTCTATTGCTAGCATAATGACTACTTCTATACAAGACATTCCTCCTATGATCACCAGTCATGGGGGCAATCCTTCCTCTTCAATTAATCCTCTTCCTTCATTTAATCCAACTTCCTCATTCATTCCTTCAATGAGTGTCCCTATTACATCTCCACAAATGAACATGACGCAAGGGGGCAATTCATTCAACCATTCCATTCCTCCTTGTAGTGTTCCTCCTTTCCAATCCTCTCCTATGATTAACTATCATAGTGTCCCACCACCTTATTCTTTACCTTCTTTCAATAACATAACACCTCCATCTCAATGTAACACATCTAATATGAATTCTTCGACTGAAGCGACCATTAACAATCTTGCACAAACTGTCTCTTCTTTACAGCAACAAATTGCCTCTATGAATCAATCTAAGTTTAGTGTGCCCACATTTGATGTTGCGAGCCCACTTTCTCTTGACATTGTTCGAGCTATCCCTCCTAAACATCTTGAAATCCCGCATTTGGAGCTTTATAATGGTAAAGGTGATCCTCTAACACATGTTAAGACTTTTCAAACAATATGTACCGATTTTGCTTATGACCAAAGGTTGCTTGCAAAACTGTTTACTAGAACATTAAGAGACAAAGCCCTACAATGGTATTGCTTGTTGCCTTCTTATTCTATTACTTCTTTTGAACAACTTGCAAATGCTTTCATTCAACAATTTCAAAACAATATAAGTCCTAAAGTTACTTTGATTGATTTAATGCATTGTAAATAAGGTATTAAAGAAAAAGTGACTGATTTCATTGGTAGATATAAGCATTTGTATGCTCAAATTTCTTTTCCAATGCCTGACAATGATATTCAAAGAATCTTTATTTCTAATTTACAAAAAGATATTCGAGACAAACTTCTATTTTCTGAGTTTACTTCTTTCCAACAGTTGTGTGCAACTCTTCACAATTATCAACTGACTGTGAGTCAAATGGAACAATCACATCCTATGGCTCCGAGTGATAAGGGTGATAGTAGTCAACAACCATTTGGGAAGATTAAACCGAACAAAGATTCCATCAAATTTAATGAAAACATCATCAACAACAATGTGAATGCAGCATCAGGTGTGCCTCCTATTTCTAAGTTTTTCAAGAAAGAAAGAAAATATACTCCTTTGAATGAATCATTGCATAGTATTATGAATAAGTTATTGGAACAAAATGTGCTTACTCTTCCTCCTATAAGGCAAATAGATCCTGCAAAGATTAATTCATCATATTTTGATAACAAATCTTTTTGTCAATTTCATCGTCAACCTGGGCATGATACTAAAAAATGTTTTGCTTTAAAGGGTAAAATTCAAGATTTGATTGATAATAATACTATCTCTGTTTCTGGAGTGAATGATAAAGGCAACACGTCTGTAGCTCCTCCTAACCAAAATCTTCAGATTTTTACTGTTCCATTACCTTCCCATACCTCTAATGCGATTGAGACTAATGATTCCTCTTTTTCATCTGATGGTCTTGTGTCTATGACTTCGAATGCGATTAACTTTGTAGAGCAGCAAGAAAACCCTAAAGAACTTTCCATCACATTTGATTCTAGTGAAACTATCAGGGCACCTGATGGTCCTTTATACATAGTTGCAAAAGTCAAGAATACACCTTGTCGTGGAGTGCTTATTGATCCTTCGTGCATGGTTAATGTTATTACTGAAGAATTTCTTTTTACTTTGCAATTGAATCAAGTGATCTATGACAAAACAGATGTGATTGTGAAATTATTTGATGCATTTTCTTCTCCTGCAATTGGTTCTATTACATTACCTATTGAGGTCCATAACAAATCCCTTGATGTGAACTTTGCTATTATTCCTTCATCTGAACAATTTTGTGTGAAGCTTGGCTATCCTTGGCTATCTTCCATGAAAGCTATTGCTTCTCCTATTCATAAATGTTTGAAATTTCCCCATAATGGTGAAGTTGTTACTGTCAATCATAGTCTCTTTAAACCAACTGAAAGAACTTCTAGTTTTCCTATTGATTATTTTTGGCCTAAACAATTCCAATCTCTTCCTCCGCGAAGTGATCATCTTTTCAAATCTTATCAAAAGTGGAAAACAGATATGATCCTATCTCTAAGTGAACCTAAAACACCCAAACTTGATATTCCTGTCGTTCTTGAGAAGGAAGTTCTTCCTTTGAAAGATAAAACTAATGTCTTTCCTCAAGAAGATTCCCAACCCATCCCTATGGATGTGACTATGTCTACGCATAATAAACTTCCTAAAAGTAGACCTCTATCTCCTCGTCATGATGGACTTGGTCTTCTTCCTAAACCAAAAATTCCTCCTTTATATGGAGCAGTTCCTCCTCCGTCCTTTTATAGAGAGAAGAGACCTTCTTCTTCTCCTATTATCCAGCCTAAGAGACCACAACCTAAACACCCAAGTGATAAGGATGAGAACATTCCTCCTCCTCAATCTTCTCCACTTCCTGCTAAGACTAGACGAAATCGTTCTGCACGTGAACGCCGACGAAAGCGTCATCTTAGAGCTCAGGCAGCTGCTTCTCAAACTTTGCAATCTCCAAAAACACCTTCAACAAGCATTATTCCATTTTCTCCAAAATCTCCTAGACATAAGATGCATGATGGTCTTGATCCTGTGCGAGTTAAAGATCCTATTTTTATAAATCTTGATGATGATATAGATGAAAATGTTATTCATGATGAAAATGTCACTCCTCTTGCTTCTGATAGTGAATATGAACTTGTTGATATTGATAACCATTTATCTAATGAGTTTTCTAAAGCACTTATCCTAGCTCCTAGACAAGAACAACGTGGCTTGGAACATGAACATAGCCCTTGTTTGGATCTTGTGATAGCTCTATCTGCTGTGTTGGATGTTCCTCCTCTAGCGTGTTCCCTATCTTCCCGAAACATTGATCAGCAAGATCGGGGGGTAGATGACGTGCTAGACTAGTTACATTAGCATAGCAGATTCTCTCCTCCTCTCTTTTGTTACTTCTTCTATATGTTATTCTCATTCTTCTATTTGTTGTCCTTAGTGTTGTCTACTTGAGGACGATGCAAAGCATTGAGACCTCTTTTGGTCTCTCTCATGTTGACTCAAAAGACACATGTGTTCCCTTCTTCTAGGTGACCTTCCTTGATTGGGGAATGAAGAACAATTATGCATACATACATATGATATACATGACTTATCATACAGCATATTGACCCCGAGGAAAGCAAAGTCACCTTGTGCTTTGTGTTTTGTGTCTATTATCTTTGGGTTTATCTCACACTTGGGGGCTAAATCTTTATGATAACGTGCTCCTTTCCGTTCTCATTTCTTATGTGTATCACTACGTTAAAGCAATCACCCTCGTTGAGGCGTGTGCGATCGCTTTAACATAGGGGGGCATACACCCCGTCTATCTCTTCAGGATACTTGAAAATTTCTTGGCGAACTTAGCTTTGCCTTGAAAATTTTTGGTATTTTCCTTGCATGACTCATAGTGAGGGAACCTTACTACTGATAGTCATGGTTCTCCCTCGTGATCTTCCCTTTTACTTTGTCAATCGAAGTCGTAAGATCCTTAGTCCACAGGGGGCTTGGTGTGTCTTGCCTCCTTGACGTGGTGAAAGTCTTTCAATGTTGTTTCCTTGTACTTTACCGGAAGTATGAGCATACGCCTATACTCCCGCTAAAGTGGGGGCTAAAATACACCCTGTCTATCTCTTCAGGATACTTGAAAATTTCTTGGCGAACTTAGCTTTGCCTTGAAAATTTTTGGTATTTTCCTTGCATGACTCATAGTGAGGGAACCTTACTACTGATAGTCATGGTTCTCCCTCGTGATCTTCCCTTTTACTTTGTCAATCGAAGTCGTAAGATCCTTAGTCCACTGGGGGCTTGGTGTGTATTGCCTCCTTGATGTGGTGAAAGTCTTTCAATGTTGTTTCCTTGTACTTTACCGGAAGTATGAGCGTACGCCTATACTCCCGCTAAAGTGGGGGCTAAATGTAGCGTCCTAAAATTGCGACACTTGCAATTTCGACCGCATTTTGGTCTTCACGATGGCGACGCAACACGAAACCTGAATGGAGACCCCGAAACTTGCTCATGACACCAAAAAATGCATTTTTTCAGCACCCTGGCCTGATCCCTCCTTGCACCTTGCTGTCCCGGGAGGTGGGACCAAAGCGCCCAGTGCCCTGGTCCCTGGCCCTATTTTGGGCCTGGTCTCCTATGGGGCTTTGGGTCTTTTTGTTTGCAAATTGGAAAATAACATTTCTTGGTCGGCCTAAGGTCGGGAAAATCAGTCTATCAACCCTAATTGGCAAGTATATAAACTACTTTTCCTCTCTCATTTTAAAAAGACGAAAAAAAGGCGTGAAAACAATATTCAAACATTCAAGCATTCAAGCATTCAAGCATTCAAGTATTCTTTCAAGCAATTGATCATTCTAAGTCTCCATTCAAGGATAAGTGTTGCATTCAAGACAAGGATTCAACCATTGAAGAGGAGATCACATACTACAACATACAACATACAACATACAACAACATCTACACCTTCACATGTAAGAATACAAACATTCTTACAACAAGGTACTAGTACTTGTTTTACATTACAATCATTTACATTTACGACATTTCTCATTTCTTGGTTAATTCCAAAACCGGGGTTTGACCTAAGGGCAAACCCCTAATCCCTAACCCCCCAATCGTCTTCGCTTTTCTGTGTGTAGGTTGCAGGTACGCCGCTGAAATTGAAGATCTGGAATCCTTGTGCAGAGACGAACAGATCCCCCTTCGTTTCGCGGATTTTTCGGAGGACCGTGTGCATGCCGGGCGCCATCATCCTGTCAACTTTTGCTCAAATTTGCAGGACAGCGTCGTATCGACATTTTACTGCTAATTCCAAGTCCGCAGCTTCATCTTATATCCCTATCTCAGTTTATAAGTGAATCTTTCTCGCTTTTCATGCATTCCTAGCTTAATCTTTCTATCCACATTCTTTACAAAAGAGGGTAGCCTTGCTGTCTTAACCCTTGAAACTCATTTAGAATCCAATCTTGCATTGTGTGGGATTGGATCTTGTGGGTTTCAACCCCTCTTTTGAATGTAATGTCTCCCCTAAGTGAAAACCGTCAACCCTAGTAACCTCCCTTCTCTCTCCTTGGAGTTGGAAGAGGGGAGAGCAACTAGGGTTCACGTTTTTTCTGCTTTACAAGAGTCTTGTCATTGATTATCCCACTGGGTCTGATATCGCCTTTAAATCTAGTATTTTGGCTTTGTTTGCCTCACTATGGTGTCTAAGAACTATAGAATAATGGATACCTCGATAAGACTAAAGAGCTCTAAGAGACTAATGGATTTCTGTGGCAAAACATCAAAGGAGAGATTGCGGGGTATTATACAATACCCGCATGAAGTTGTAATTCATGCAGTGGAAAAGATTTTAGGCGAGGACTTCTTGAAAAGTGAAGATAGGACCAGGGCAAATCCGGATATTGTTACAATGTTTCTTGCAGTGGCTATGTATACAAAACGTGACAGAGATATGGTTAGTGCTTTCTGGATTACGCTTCTTCATTAGATCATTGTAAATATAACAGTTTAACATACTCTTACTTCCTCGACTAGCATAGTGACTAGCATAGTCGTTAAGATACTTTTTAAAACTACTATTCCATACATTTTTGCTTTAAAAAAAAACAATTTTTAGACTAGATCCTTTTATTTACTCATTGCTAGAAGTTATAAGTATACTTCATATACCTGTTTAGATTAACCATCTGCAGGAAAAAGGGAGGTGGAGTGGTTAAGCGCACTCCTAAGCAGGGAGAAATGATAGTTAAAATCTCTACCATTTTCTTACTATTATTACTTTGTTTTGTATTCTGGACATATGTTTAGATGATAACTGTGTAAGGATTATATTTTCCATAGTATTAAAGAGATTGTTGGGCTAACCAATCATGAGGTAGTATGGTGTGGAATTGTCTTGTTTTGATGATGTTGCAGGATCCCAGTAAGATGGGGACAATCTAACTGATAGACCCAAGATATCAAGAATGAAGGTCTCATGATTTTAGGCAATGAAATGTATGCTCTGTAATAATATTGGAAGCTCAAATTGCTCCACTATGTATTGAAGAAAACACCTTCTATATTAAACAAAGATTTTTTTGTGACTGGACATGTATGATGAAGAGCTAATGGTTCTCATCAAATTTGACCCGCTTAGTCCAAGGTGGAGAATTATATGAATATTAGAACACTGTGTTATTTAGGACAAATTGATTTGCTAGACTTCTTAGTCCCAGGCAAGACCAAAGGTTTTTTTTGACTTCATTCTTTCCTACCGGTGGCCGCATTGAACGGAGTTTGTAAATTTATAATTTATTTATCAATAAAATACGGGCTATGACCTTTTATCGATAATTTAAAAAAAAAAAAAAATTAAATTAAATAATTAAAAGTAAGTTATAATAACCTACATTAAATTTAATAAGTTTAATGAAAATAAATTAAATAACTTAATATAAATATTACCAATTAAAAAAAAACAAAACTTAAATTAAAATGAATCAAATAACTTTAATGAAACTAAATTAAATAACTTAAGCTAAGTGCTCAATGGCCTCACAATTGTTTTCATTTAGTTTCTTTCATCCATAATAAATTAAAGTGTGGTATTGTTACAAGTTAGAATCAATTTAATATTTAGTTTTATTTGAATATGGATTCAATATGTAATGCATGGTTGTACTTAGTTCAGTCAGAAGTTATAATAAGAATTCTCAAACTAAATATTTTATGTTGTGTGTGTGAAGTAGGATACCTACATCTGCAACACAAACACTCAATAGATCATTACAAGCATGGTTAGCAAATTAAAAGAAAATGAAAGATAAACCATGACAAAGCGACCTATCGCCTCCTAAGAGATGCGAGTGTGGATTTGCTCTAAGATCTGGATAAGCAATCCCAGTGACTTGACTACACTTAGACGAAGGATTTGAAATGATAATGATATGTAAGCTAGATGAGATTGATTATTCTAGATTGATCCAAGAGTCTAATTAAGCTAATGATATACATGATTAAGCTATGATGATGATGCGATTAAGCTAGAAAAGAGATCGATTAAGCTACATGACTCAACAATTATGCTAGAAAATGATCAAATTAAACTAGATCTAAGATGCAATTGCCTATAATAACAATGCTCAAATGATATGCTAAAATGGATATGCATATAGTAACAATGCCTAAATTGATATGAGATGGGATCCTTTGTGCTCCAAAATGGGGGATATTTATAGCATTTCCAAGGCCAGGGGTGAGGTGGCTAGAATCAACGGTCAAGATTGAGTCTGAAGATATCCAGGGTGAAATCGGAGGAGGTTGGAGAAGAGGTTGGAGGGAGGGACACTTGTCATCTATGTGGTGACAAGTGTCAAGGAGCCTTGCTCATAAGAGGGCAAGTGTCTAAGAGAGGAGACATGTGGCCAAAGTTCCATGTGTCTCAAGGGGAGACTATCCACATCATATGAGGTTAGGCTATGCAAGATAGTCTCAGTTTGACCTTGTGATTATAACTTTGGCACATTCTTTGTTGATATACCTTCAAATGATCAAAGGTATTTTATCTTCGTTCATGAGTCAATTCTAACTCTTGCAATCTAGATACTCGTTGTTCTTCATTTGGGATAAGGCCTTTTAATGATACTCGTAGAGAAGGTATCTCTACTTATATTCGCAGTATTGCTTCTGATCCATAGATAAGAGAGAAAGGTGTGACACATGTTAGTGTGTAGATACTGGTATGATAGGACCATAGAGAGGGGTTCAATTGGATATGCCAAGCTTTGCTAGCATCATTTACTATCTTTTTGAGGATTTTCAGAATGGTTTTGTTTGATGCCTCTGCTTGCCCATTCCCTTGTGGATAGTAGGGTGTGGAAAATCTGTGTTGGATCTTGAATTTCTCACATAGCTCTTGTACATCCTGATTCTTGAACAGTCACCCATTATCAGTGATAATGGTCATGGGTATGTCATAGCGACAGATGATGTAGTTCAAGATAAATGCAGCAGTTTGTTTTCCCGTGATATTGATGAGAAGTACTGCCTCAATCCATTTTGTGAAATATTTTGTAGCTACAAGGATGAATTTGTGACCATTGGATGAAGTAGGATTTATCTTTCCTACTAGATCAAGACCCCATTGACAGAAATGCCAAGATGTTGCCAAAGCATGAAGTTCTTGTGCTGGTGCATGAATCAAATTCCCATGGATCTGGCATTGTTTGCATGTTTTAGCTATCTGAAAAGAATCTCGTTCCATAGTTGGCCAATAATAGCCCAAGCGAATGAGTTTTTTCAAAAGGGTAAGACCACTTGAATGAGTGCCACAAATATCGTTATAGACTTCATTTAAGGCCTTCTCAGATTCTTCTTGTTTGAGACATCTTAAAAGAGTATCGTCTAGACCTCATTTAAAAAGGGTATTCGTGATGAGAGTATAATGGGAGGATTGGCTAATAAAGTTTATCTTTTGGTTCTTTGATAGGTCAGGAGGGAGGATATTATCTTTCAAGTATGTGTAAGTTTGGCCATAGCGGGAGGAATCATGCCCAACAAGGTGACAGATAGTTTGGGAATCAGGACAATTATGTGCAGGGTAAAACAACTCTTCCACAAGGAATTTGTAACGCTCTTGATTTTGTTGTGTCTGAAGGAGAGAAGCAAGTGTTGCCATGGCATCTGCTGCTATGTTGTCATTCCTTGGAATTTACTGAAAAGTTATTTCGACAAAATATTTCTTGACATCATCAACCATCTTCTTATAAGGCATTAGCTTTTCATCCTTTGTTTGATAATCGTTATAGATTTGACTGATGATGATCTGAGAGTCTCCAAAGACTTGAAGTTGTGTAATGTTCCATCCTATAGCCATTTTGATACCTATAACCAAAGCTTCATATTCTGTGTATTGTTGGTACATGGAAAAATTAATTTGTATGCTTTTGGAATTGTATGACCTTGTGGCGTGATGAATAGAGCATGTTGTGTTCCATTATTGATGTCTATTCCTGGACTAATATTTGGGTGATGTATTATAAGATATGGATCTAACCCTGGAATGTCTGCATATGACCAGGCAAAATTGATTTTCCATCTTTTGAAGGGTTCTAAATATTGTTGTACTTCATGTTCTGATAGAGAGATTGTTGGATGTAGATCAATTGTGCCAATGGTAACTACCTCTGTTGGTTCTATCAAGATAGATGACCTCTCTTGATAGTATTCAGGTAAGGTGTCAAATCTCCCATCTTTTGGCACCTCGAGTAGGTTTTCACCGTTAGATGTGTCCTTTCTTTTTGCTTTTTCGCGGTCTAATGTTGCCAATAAATGGTTTTCAACATTAGACCTGATATTGTTTTCTTTATTTTCACTTTTGCGACTAGGAGATTTGGCATCCACTTGACTTGATACGTTAGTGAAATCCCTGGTGGAAGTTGTTGCGGGTTCGATTGCATTAAGATATAAGGATATGGCATGGTCATTAGGAAAGGTATCGATGGTGGTATGTCTTTCATTTTCCCAGTCCATAGGTTCAAGATGGATTAAGGGTAAAGGATCCTCAGGTTGAATTGTTTCAAGGGTATCAAGGGTTATGATAGATATGTCAAAGTTTTTGATATGTATGTCAATGTCTAGAATGATACTCTCATCAAAATGACCTCACATAAAAAGCTCCTGATTGTCCTCGATTAAGTCCAAGTTAGCCGAATGTGATTCTAATTCAAGTGGGCTAGTTCCTAACGTTTGTCCTACATACACATGAACTACACCGACACCTACATCTGCTTCTTCCCTTTCAATTTCAAGTTTCTCTTGTTTGTTTTTTCCATGATAGCAAATATTCTTTATTCCCTCAATCTCTTAGCTGCATTTCTTTTTCCATGCTTGACAAAATTGATGCAAATGATTGTTCCTTGGATTGTGTGCTTGAAGATGCTTCCTCTCTGTTATATGGAACAATGACCTTTGGGACTAGTTTCAGATTACTACAACACTAGAATGGATTTGAATCTGTTGAGATTGTAATTTCCTGCCCATTGTATGGAAATTTCAGGCATTGATGACATGTTGATGGAATAGCCTGTATGTCATGTATCCATGGTCTTCCTAAGAGTATGATGTGTGGTAAGTCCAAGTCTAGAACTTGGCATGTTGTATCTTTCTGCAAAGGTCCAACTCTGATGGGTAATACCACAATCCCTTTAGAAGAATGCTATTCTTCATCATATTTTGCTTTGAATGTGATCTTTTTTCGAAGATCAACTACATCTTCAGAATAACCTAGAGCACGGACAAGACTCAATGAGAAAATGTGAATGAGGACTTCAATTTGCAAGTGAGCATTATGGGGATGTTGCAAGGAATCAATGCTTGGATATGAAGGAGACGAGCTTTGAATATGATCCTCTGAAATAGGTTTGATGGGTATATTGTTTGGTGAGGATGCCATGGAAGGTTCTTACAAGCTTTTAAGAGGCGTAGGAATAGATGCCTTTGGAGAGTCAATTTTCTTATGGGGAGATGAGCCATTGCTAGACATAGGTGCATGATTTTGATCTTCCTTAGCAAAATCCCTTAGGTATCTCTTTAAGAGTTGCATAAAAGAGCCACCTTTCTTTGGAGATGTATTTTAATCCTTGTGAGGTTTTGACATAGTTGGCTTTTGATTCTGGACTTGTTTGATTTATCTGATATGTTGACTTGTTATGTCTTCTTGTATTTTACTTTGATATGCCATGTTGCTATGATCTTCAGCTATCTCAAAAGTTTTTGTTTTCGTTTCAATGATCTTATGTATTTGTGCTCTAGTTAAAATGGGATACACGTGTGTTGGATATTGTGCAAGGAATTTGATTATCTAAAAGGTGTTTTGATAAGTGACCAACTATCAACGTAGATATGATAGAGTGATATGACATGAAAAGATAATTCAAGTGTTTAAAAGTTTGCAAGTTTTTCGATCTTCGGTTTTGGAGTGCAATGATGACGATTTTGATAAAACCAAGTCCAATAGGAATGATATATCCTATGATGTGGGACAAGTTTATCTTGACCAAATGTTGAAGTTTCGTAATAGAGGATGATAGATACTAATGAGAAACTATGTTTTGAGTGATCATTTTATCAAAGAGGTTGATTATGCACTTTGAGATGTTTAGATCTTGAACTTGTTGAAGGTGAATACTTGAAAATCTTGACGTGTTTAGCTCTAGAATCCGATTTGATAGATGATAACTTGACCAAGCAAACCAAGAAGACAATCTAAGCACAAAATGACAGATATCGGGTGTTTATGCTCACTGTAAATTGACCAAGCAAACATGACAGATCTGAAAAAGACATGCAAGAAGATAGCTCTGGACTGACAGAGACATAAATTCGTACGACAGTTTAGATATCCCAGGATGACAATTTAGACAGGCCCATATGACAAACTAGAAATCTTGCACGACAAAGGCATAAACTCGTACGAGCTTTCTCACAGAACCAGATGACAAGAGATAACACAAAATCCTTTATTAAACTGACTCATACAACAATTCTCACCAAACCAGACGATAAACTAGATTTACCATACGACAAACTAGAAAGATCGTACGACTTAGGACAAAATAGAGACACAAATTTTGTTTGGACTGATTTTTGATCAATGAAGTTTGATGTTTTGCTTATGTTTTCCAGTTTTAGATGTCTAATTTTATGTTTCAGGGATGAAGACACAACAAACACATGATATGATAAGTGACCTCAAGCACAACATGCTAAATCCTAAGGAAGTTGGCTGAGAGAGAAAAACTTTGCTTGCAAACTTAGGTACACACCCAATAGCTAATCATAATACAGTTGTTGAGTCTCACACAATGGATTCTCAATGTCGTATTATCTGACTCCAAATGCTAATGGGGGCACGATATGGCAAGTGTCTTTGGAGAGTTACTATCTCTATTGCACAAAGATTATCCCCCTTTCGAAGGTGAATCGGGTAGCTTCTATCTTAGGGTTCTTAGTAAGGGTTTATGTTTGAAATTACCCCTTGCAGTCGTGCAAGCGCCATTGAGGCCTATAGCCCAACAAGGTACCGAAACAAGAAGTAGTCATACAAGTGTGATTGAGACTGCGAGGCCCTACTAAATGTACGATATGAGAGATCTCAAAAGAGAAAACTCAAATAATCCCATCCTCTGAGAATTTAATCCTGAGAGGCCTATTTTTTAGAGTGAGTTAGAAAGCTTAGGTCTAGTTGTACTCACCTGGGTCGTTCTCATAGGGTGATTACTTTTTCCCACTGTGACAGGCCCGCTAAAGGTAATCAAATCTCAAACATAGAAGTGCTTCAAGGGTCGGGATTTTTGATTGTCCAAATGGACAAGAAGATACTCTCCTACCTTTCAGACAACTTCTCAAACATAGAAAACAAGATGTTCATTTACCATTAGCAAAAATAAGTGTGACTATAAAACTTAAAGAAGACACAAAGTTTGGTTGAGTTCTCTTAAGCAACCTGCAAAATAGATATGTTAGTATTCATGTTGTTTTGATGAAATGAAGCTTTGACAAGCGTAATCTTCGACAATCATCCTGCAAAAACTAGTTAGGCTACTAGAAAATTTTATAGACAAACTAGGGTTAGCATAGGTAATAGCCAAATTGAAGCATGAAAACCCTAAAATGTAATATGTTTTGAAAACATAGCAGCAGAATTTTGTATGAGTATTCTCACCTACTCGTATGAGTATTCTCACATACCTGTACAAGTACACAAAGAAACTCATACGATACTGCAAAGGTACCCATACGAGATTTTGAATCAGACCCGATAAGAAACCTGCGAGATTGAAAATTTGATGATGCTAAGAGGCCAAAAATTAGATTTCCAGCCCCACGGTGGGTGCCAAAATGTCGTGTGTGTGAAGTAGGATACCCAAAGCTGCAACACAAACACTCAATAGATCATTACAAGCATGGTTAGAAAATTAAAAGAAAATGAAAGATAAAACATGACAAAGCGACCTATCACCTCCTAAGAGATGCGAGTGTGGATTTTCTCTCAGATCTGGATAAGCAATCCTAGTGACTTGACTACACCTAGACGAAGGATTTGAAATGATAATGATATGTAAGATAGATGAGATTTATTATGCTAGATTGATCCAAAAGTCTAATTAAGCTAATGATATACATGATTGAGCTATGATGAAGATGCAATTAAGCTAGAAAAGAGATTGATTAAGCTACATGATTCAACAATTATGCTAGCAAATGATCAAATTAAACTAGATCTAAGATGCAATTGCCTATAATAGAAATGCTCAAATGATATGCTAAAATGGATATGCTTATAGTAACAATGCCTAAATTGATATGAGATGGGATCCTCTGTGCTCCAAAATGGGGGATATTTATAGCATTTCCAAGGCCAGGGGTGAGGTGGTAGGAATCAATGACCAAGATTGAGTCTAAAGATATCAAGGGTAAAATTGGAGGAGGTTGGAGAAGAGGTTGGGGGGAGGGACACTTGTCATCTCTGTGGTGACAAGTGTCAAGGAGCCTTTCTCATAAGAGGGCAAGTGTCCTAGAGAGGAGACATGTGGCCAAAGTGCCATGTGTCTCAAGGGGAGAACATCCATACAATAGGAGGTTAGGATAAGCAGCTTAGGATGTGCAAGATAGGATAGGGTTCTGTTAAACCCAAGGTACTTAGTGTATCTTCATAAGAAAAACCAACATAATTCAACCAACCTTACCACTTTGAAAAGTCAAGAGTTGGCCATTGCGTTTATTATTTGATATCTCTTGCCAAGAAAAGTCAAATGTTTCCTTCCAAAAGCCTAAGTCTATATTTCAACTCCTACAACTACAAAACCTGTATGTGCTTTTCGATGCTTACACCTAGGCTTTGATGCCTGTGCATCTTATTTTCAAGGCTTACACCCTGTCAATTATAAAATGTACCTTATGTCTAGATTTTAAAAATGCAACCCTTGACACCAATTATGAGGATTAGTAACCTTAGGAAAAAATACCAAACTTGTACACCCAAAACCTTAGGATAGATCCTCATTAACAAAATCCACAAAATCACCTTCTTCATCAACCTTAAAAAACCTTCACCAAGATTCCAACATTAACCTCTGTATTTTGCCCAATTTCCTTAGAGAATCCTTAGAACTCCATAATCCTCCACCAAAATCCCCTTTCCCAACATTCATTTTGGACTTAGGAACACAAATCTAACAATAAATAATTCCTTCCATCAATCAATCAATCTTCCAAACTCAAACCCAACAAGGTCAAAATTTTGCCAAAGTTTGGTTAGATCCTTATCCTTTGTAATCTCCAGCTAGTATAGTTCTTGAGAACTTGCCTATCTTAAAATACTATATTTAGTACCCTTTAATCATTTGGGTTACTTATCTTAGGAACTTGGCTCTCCTAAGTTAGTGACATCCAAATATCCTCATCTCATTTTCTTGGGAACTCACCTATCCCAACTAGAAGAAGATATAATATAAAAAAAATATGTTGCCTAAGGATATAGACATTACTAAAATTATTTGTTCTTAGTTTTATCTGAATCCAAAAAACCAAAATTCCAAATCCAATCCCAAAACCAAAAATAAAGATCCCAAATTCAAAGTCACATTCCTAGTCCAAGGTTTTAGGTTAACAAACACTTGATACTTTCAACATCTATCCATCCTCAAGCCAAACTTAGTTAAACCCAACCAACCCATAATTAACCCTAGATCATAATTTAACGCATACTTACCCTACCTTGCCTTAGACATCCTACTAAAACTCACATCAAACCAAACACTAACTTTAGGACCAATCCAACATTAGGATAAACCTTACATCATTTCCATATGCAACCAAGTCAAACCTCTCATCAATTCCAAACTCAAACATCCCCCAACCCTCCAAAACATTTCAACTCCAACTTTTGACCAAACATAAATTAAACATCCTTAACCAAACACACCCTCCAAATCATAGCACACTAAGGTCATGTTTGCATGTTATACACAAGGGCTCAACTCAAAAATGTCATGGAATCCAAAAAAAGTGAACTCCCCTTTGGGATGACTAACAATCCAATTCCACCATAATCACCACATGGGGACCAAAATTTTGTAGACCAATATGAAATTTTCCTTAGACTAGCCACATTATTAGAAGATGATTAAAACCAATAAATGATGGACAAAGGGCCATTAAAATCAACCAAGATGCACTCCTATTAGAACTTGTCCAAAATGGGGCTAGACTTCGGCAAGGTTTTGACATGTCACAACTTACCAATATGATACCCCCAACATAAAAGGCACATACAACAACCTCAACCCATTGACCCACAACAAGATCAACAACATCATTAACCCACCCTTACATAATAACATACCCTCAAACACTACACACACAAGTACTCATCCAACCATACCTTCTACACATACAAACAACACAACCAACTTCATACACACTAGCCTCCCACCATAACCATTATTTTTACCTCACCCCTCGCATACAAACATCAATACCAACACCAATATTAACACAAACACAAATACAAACATCAACAGATCCTCATACAGATATATTTATCAATCATCTTCACAATAAACTTCAAGTCATCTCCACAACATGTCCAACCAACAAAACACATAAAATACATACATACCCCTTCACAACCAATAACATAGTAATATCCAAACACAAAACCTTACACAAGAGTTACAAGACATGAATAACACGATTCACAACATACAATAAGGACATCAAAAGATGAATAATTCATTTGAAGGCATATGTCCTTATCCTTTAAATAAATCAATGACCGTGATCCCTTTTCCTCAAAGAATTGAAATTACCAAATTTGATAAATACAAAGAAAAAGGTGATCCCAAATAACACACCAAATAATTTTACATGGCATGCCAAGTAGTCTCCTATAGTGATGTATACTTAAAGAGAATTTTCCCTAGAAGTTTATGTGGCCAAGCACTAGAATGGTTTACACATCTCCTATATGGCTCAATGCCTACATTCAAAGACTTAAATTAGAAAAAAATGTTCTACACTTTTCATACAATACCTAATGACTATATTTATCCAATAACCAAACTCAAAATTGTTCTTTCAACTACAAGTGCAATGTCTTGACAATTTTGAAGAAGTTGTATAAAAGGAAACATCCATGGAAAGAGAACTCATTGTCAAAGGTTTAATAAAAAACTATCACAAAGACAACAATGGTTCCTCATTCAATGAAAAACCTAAATTTTGGGCCAAAAATAAAATTCTTGTCAATGTTGATGTTATTGATGCCAAACATGTCGAAACCATCAAATAAATCCAATCAACAAACTCATCAAAACAAAAATAACACCAACATCACCATCCCACATGGACCACCTCATCAAAACAACAAACCAAAAGGTGAGTACACTTCTCTCACAAAACCTATTGAGGTTGTTTTCCAAAAAATAGTTCAAGAAAACTTGGTCCACTATCCAATAACAAAACCATAAGACAAAATCCAACCAAGCCCACATGGTACAAAGAAAATGAATATTGTTAATAACATTGCATTAAAGGTCATTGATTCTAAGAAATGCATGAAACTCAAAAATTACATTTAAGACCTTATTGACAAAGGTGAGATTGAAGTTGAGTGACATACATAAAATACATAAAACACTCAACTTAAGATCTAAAATGATCCACTTCCTAAGCATGGTAAATAAAAATCCCAATCATCTCACTTGACCATTCCTTATGATTATGCCAACACTATTTCATCCTTTAATTCCTTTGTCGACTGAATTGAAGAAGCCAATAACCAAGTATCCACTATCATTGTCAAAATAGTCATCAACAATGTCACCACCAAAAGAGGAAAAATAACCATTCAAGGGGTTTCATCCTCTTCCTCCTCAAGACCAACATCCCAATACAACCTCCTAGATCACCTTGGTAAGACTCTTGTACAAATATCCATCCTTGAGCTACTTAAAACATCCCTTGTCCATAAAGAAATCCTTGAAAAAGATTTACTCAAGTCTCATGTTCCTGGTAACATTAATACCTCTTAATTCCAAGATCTAATAGAGAACCTTGTCCCACAACACCACTTCATCTTCACCACTAAATATCTACAAACTATTGACCCATCTCATAATAGACCTTTTCATATTGAATCATTCATCCACAAACATAAAATCCAACGGATCCTTGTAAATGGTGGATTAGACTTAACCTTATGTACATTAATATTAATAAAACAATTGGGATACCTCGATAACATCATTGATCCACATAAAAATATTACAATAAAGTCTTATGATGATGGTGAAAGAGACTTCAAAGGAACCATCATGTTACCACTCCAAGTCAGTGAAGTTGTGGTTAGAACTACTTGCTAAGTCTTAGAACTTGATGTCCCTATAACATACTCCTTGGAAGACAATTGATTCATTCCATGCAAGTCATTCCTTCCACCTATCACCAATGCTTAAAATTCCCCTTGTAATGGGAGAGAGATAACTATTCCTGCTTATCCTGAATCCTTTCAATATCACAAACTTCTTGGAGGGAAGCACCTTAACCATTTCCCACTAAATACCCTTGTCCTACCACCCTCCACCAATACCAATACATTGCCTCATCCTCTAAATCCACCCAATCTGAAATCAAGGCTAAGATACTTGATAAAGGATGTGGAGAGTATGACCTACAAAATTCACTATATGTGGGTCACCTTGAACCTTCTCCAAAATCTTATGAACAACCTAATTGCTTGGACATCCAATTTTTTTTTTACAATGCAAAGACACTACCTTCCAACAATGGGTTCCTCTTGATGAAGAAAATATAGAGAAAGATGTCACTTCTTGGCTATATAGAGAAGAAGAAGAAGAAGAAGATCTCGTTAATATACCTAAGGAAAAAGATACCAAAGTATTTCCTATTGTTAAACACATGGGATATAAAGTCAAAGGAATTGGAGCTATAGAACATGACATAAAAGAACCAATCACACACAAATCAAATCCAAAGAATATAGGCATGGGTTACACCTGGTAACCTAAATTAACCCTTGTTGGTGCTCAACAAGCTTCTTTAGGTGTTGATGATACTAAAGAGGAGTTTTACAAAGAACCTTCCAAATATCTTGTTAAAATCTTCTCCTCATTTGCATTTGCACCATCACACCATTTACCTCATTCAAACTCCAACTTGTATACCCTAAGCTAATTGATTGGGAACAACAAGGGCCGCATACTTTAGACATGTGTGAAAATGACGAGTCTATATTAGAATTGCTAGAGATTCAAGAGCAAATACCACTAGGAGATCACAAAGAAGGATTCGGGATAGAATTAAAACAAAATAGATACTTTGGAATCCAAGTCAACTCCCTTAGTCACAAAAATAAACATAAAAATAAAGATATAGAGTCCCCTAGTGAAAACCTCACTAATGTGCCACCGAACACTAAAAATGTAAAAAAAAAAAGAAATATATTGTAGTTAAAACCTAGACAAGGCACTAGAAGACGAGGAAGCTGACTTACCTCTCTTGATCTAGCTCCACAACAAGAAAGGTCATAAATCCTTGTTGACAAAACAAAAA
The DNA here is from genome assembly GCF_030272615.1 of Cryptomeria japonica. Lineage (NCBI taxonomy): Eukaryota > Viridiplantae > Streptophyta > Pinopsida > Cupressales > Cupressaceae > Cryptomeria > Cryptomeria japonica. The sequence goes on along the minus strand of NC_081414.1, from coordinate 622,223,638 downwards.
AAGTCAACTTGATCGCTCTTGAGAATATTCATTTCCAAATCTCTTAGTGACCAAGAAAAGAGAGATATAGTCGAGTTCCTACAAAAGGTGCAACATAAATTTGCATGATCATACACTGATATGCCAAGAATGGATCTAGACCTTGTGGTTCACCATCTTGCAGTCTATCTAAATGCAAAACCTTTCAAATAAAAACTAAGAAAAATGCACCTACAAATATCTCTATTGGTCAAGGCAAAACTTAAAAAAATGTTGAATGTCAGATTCATACACCCTATTGATTATTTAGAAAGAGTCTCCAATATTGTACTAGTTGGTAAGCTAGTTGGGGGCATCTAAGTCTACACAAATTTTAGAGACCTTAACAAAGCATTTCCCAACGATGATTTCTTGTTGCCTAATATTGATATCAATATCGACCTCAACGTATAATATGATATGCTTTCACTTGTGGATGGGTTCTTTGGATATAATCAAATCAAAATTGTACCTAAAGACCAACATAAAATAATTTTTATCACACTTTGGGGAAATTGTTGCTATCAACTTTTGGATTAAAGAAAAAATAGGTTTTGAAGGGGCCCCAAAACACTTTACAAAATGATTCTAGGAGAGTTAGAATCAGAGATTAACATAAATCCAAAACAACATAGGCCACACAAGATAGACATTACAAACAACAACCAAAGAGACAACAAAAGCCCAGATGGGCAACAAAAACCAATAAAGAGAAAAAACACAGAACCAACAAAACATAGATAACACCGACAACAATCAATAAAGCCACAAACCCAATTACATGAAGTTCTTGAGGGTCTCAGCCAACTCAGCCTCAAGGACACTCATATTTTCAACACCAACTTTTATTTCTTTGTAGTTCACCTTTTGATTGTCTTCTTCTTCATGTTGCCCCAGGTCCTTTTGTTGGGTCCTTCTTTAGTCTAAGTCACATTAGTTTCATCTCCAATGGTGATAATAGCCCTTTCCTGTTGCTCCCAACTATGCACCATAACAGGCATAACTTCAACGATATTCTTCACGATCTTGTGGTTATTCGACATGATAGCCTTAAGCATAGCCTGGGTCTTATGTATCCCTCTTCAACATTGGAGATGCGGTCTTTAAACCTTTTCTTTATTTGACCAACCCCTTCACCTATACTTTTAATGCATTCCAACATCGAATTATTCTCCTCCACCGTCCACTGCCCCACATCCATTTGTTTGCGTTGATAATTCCCAACAGGGATGGCCTCCATTTTACTGCACAAGACTCTCTGATTGAGTCTAACCTCCTTTAACTCATGAAACAACCATTTAAACATGTTGAACATGTCAATTGCATGCTCCTAAGTCATACCCAACACATTCTCATAATCTTTCTTTTTATCATTAAGCTAAGCATATTTTGGGTGAAGGTCCTCATGAACCGCCACAACCACATTACCAGAATCATGGGGTGGGGAATGAGGGGTTTGGAGATTATGGTTGTCTAGCTCCTTTCTATCTTTTTTCTCACTCATAAAAACCTTAGGACTAGCTTTGTTGCCACTGGAAATAGGGGGAATCATTTCCAACGGAGGTGGAAGAGGAAGAAACTACAATTTTCTTTTGACCTTTTTTAACCCTTGCCCCCATAGGATTGGTATTCACAGATTTATCAAGTTTAATTTTTTTTGGAGGGCGATGGGACTCATCTTCAGAATCAGACCCAGACTCATCATCACTTGAATCACCCACACTAGTATCCTCTTCAGAAGAGGTATGGATATAGTCATAAGGGGCAGCAAGGGCACGAAAATGAGAGTCAATAAGGACAAACAATCCTTCATGCAATATAGGGAACTTAGAGGGGTTCTTCTTGTGGTCTTTAAAATTGGCTCTTAGGGAAAACATAAGATAAAATGAGAAAGACATCTTGACTCCATGACGAAAATGATTCATGATCACAAAATGATGCCCATACACTCTAGTAAAACGACCATCTAATGTGAGGTATTCCATAATTACCTTTAACACCTTCTGCCTGAAGGGTTTGAACACCAAGATGGAGTAGTAACTAGCAGTCTTTTAAACAATTTTAGCTCTCTCCACTTCCTTCTTGGGAAAATCCTTCACAACCCGCTCCGTACATGCTCTATCCCAGTAATATTTCATGCCATCCATGGAAAGCCTAGTGGCTTGAGAAATGAGGCTTTCATCCACCAGAACTTTCTGCCCATGGAAAACAATGGTCCCCTCCTTCCAATGCTTAGAAAAGTAATTTGTAACATCCTTGTTATAGCCCTGTAGCCTCTCAATATAAGAGGTAAAACCCCCTTTCTCCAAAATACTCCACAACTTACGTTCCTTCTTCAGCTTCACGCAACTAGGAGGTTCAATCATTTTTCTTGCGCCCCCCATTTTAAAATTCTCTTGGTTGCTCTCAAAAAAATCGGTTTGCAGAACAAAAAAAGAGCCCAAAGAATGCCAATAATCACCCACAAAATGTGCAGGATGAAATCACACTTAATGTTATGTACTCTCTTGCCACCTCCCTTAATAAAAAAGGTTCTGATATTTCTAGAATCACTTTGAGTCATTATAGCCTAGGTCATCATTAAGGTTACTCCCTTGACTTTTGTCATGAAGAAAATGCATCACAAAATCTGAGTCCAACTCGTCACCATTCGTCCAACTCAACTGACTCTTACTTGTGACCCCTTTATTAGCAAGAAAGTCTGCCACCACATTAGCTTGCCTATACACATGGGATATAATGAATTTATAAATTTTTTAAATTATATCCCTAGCTTTTTTAATCCACATTTCAACATTCCAAGATGGTTTAGAGGTACCCCTTAGGTAGTTAATAATATTTTTTGAATCCCCTTCCACCCAAACACAACTAAAATTGTGAGTATTAGCAAGAATTAAGCTTTGATAGGCCCCTATGACTTTGGCAATATGGTTGGTCTGAATGCCTAAGGGGAGCAACACAACTGAAATAAAATTGCCATCATGATCTCGCAACACTCCCCCGCAACCAGCCGGGCCAGGGTTCCCTTTGGCCGTCCTGTCAAAGTTGATTTTGGCCCACCCTTGGGGAGGTAATTTCCAGCTAATGTTGGTTCTCTTATTTAACTTAGGCTTGGATGACTGAAAGAGATGGCTTAACTCCCAAGCATTGGTGACTTTGACCTCATAATCATTAACATTTCCATTCTGATTCTTAGCACTCACTATAGAAAGATTTTCATTAATGGCCTTGGTGACTTTATTGAAGACAATTTCAGGCTCAAGATAAATTTCCCTAAAAATTCTATTATTACGCTCTTTCCATAAACCCCACACCACATGAGGAAACACAAAGGACCATAAAGTCTTCAAAAGATGATTCCTAGTAGGCAATCTCCATTGATAAATAAACTACTTAATAGACCTAGGGAAGATCCAACAAAGATCCCATTTCTGAAGCACTTAGCACCATATTTCAATAGCATAAGAACAATGCAAAAAGAGATGATCAACTGATTCCGCTTCCTTCAAACATAAGTAACATCTATTAGGTATGGAGAATCCCCTCTTAGACTGATTATCTGTAGTCAAGATTTTGTTTAGGACAAGAAGCCAATAAAACATATTAACCTTAGGAGTAAGACCTTTAATCCACACCTTTGACCACCAAGGAATAGGAGGATCAACACAGCAATTCGCATAAGCAACCGAAAACTTACCATTAGATGAAAATCTCCATATTAGCTCATCTTTAGATCTATTTTATAATCTAAAGGAGTTTAAGGACAGTTGCAACTGAGTAAGAGACGGGTTAACATAAATGAGGTTCACCCATTTACCTTCCTTCCAATAATCCACCACCATTAGTCCAATAGAAGCCACACAAGTATCTCTGAAAGCCTCCAACAAAGGATCAGAAGCTAGCAGACGTTTCCCAATCCAATAGTCATCCCAAAAATGAATACTCCTCCCATTCCCTACCTTCCACACAGTTCCATGAATAGCCACATCCCTGGCCTTGACAATATTATTCCATAGGTGTGATCCAACAACAATATGAGGGGAATGCAAAAAATCTTGAAAGGAGTGAATATTAAAGAGGTATTTGTTATGCCATAATGTATTCCATTCTCTTCTAAAATCATAGGTTCGCCAAACTTGTTTAGCCAAAAGAGCAAGATTAAAAGTCTTGATACTCCGAATCCCCAAACCCCCATACTTATGGGGTTTGCAGACACTCTCCCAAGAAACCAAGGGAATTCTCTTTCTTTCTTCCACCCCAGACCAAAGGAATCTTTTCTAAATTTTTTCAATAATCTCTGTATATTTTGAGGGAATCTTGAACAAACTAAGAGAATACACCGGGAGGTTCTGAAGAGTGGCTTTGAGAAATTGCACCTTACCAACTTGACTAAGGAGGGTCCCCTTCCAGCCAGCCAACTTCCTATTGAACTGATCAATCAAAGAGAGCCAAAAAGTATCAGAGGGTTTAGGTCCCAAAGGAAGGCCAAGGTAAGTAGAAGGAAGCAAACCAATCCTGCAATCAAGAATATAAATTGCTACTATCAAGTTATTCCTTTTGGATTGAAAAATATTGGGGCTGCATACAACCAAGAAATGACTGATATCTTGTTGGAATTTGCATGAAGATTGCATTAATGAAATGTTATGTTGTCATTGATGTTAATTAATCGGTAATGATATTACTGTAATGTTGTTTTGTAATTGGTAGGAAGAGCTAGTGAAAGGAAACTATAACTGGTAGGTAAGTTTGTGGAGTGAACCGGTATTGCTAAGTATTAGAGAGTTGAACTGATAAACCCTACCTGTTGTTTTGATAAACCTTAACTGATTAAGTTTGGTGAATTGGTTATATTGGTTTATGATCTGATGATGAGCGGTAATGATTATGACACATATGCATATTGTATTAAGAGAGTTTCAAAGTGTTTTTGGCGTGTTGAGGTAACAATTTTTGTCTTGGGAATGAGAAAGTATATTGCATGTAATGCAAAGCACATGATGCATTACTAAGTTCGATAAAGCGGTGATTAGGGAGCAGTCGAGTCTTTCTTGAATGATGTGTAAAGAATGTTGTGTAATCCAATGGTCATACTTGAACCGACTTGTTTGTAATCTCTATGAGAATTATGTTTTTGTTGTGTTACCGACCTAATTAATTTGTTTATAAGGTCGATGAGTTGTTTAGTTTCAGAGTTGGCAAAGTTTCAGTTGAGTGTGTGGTTGCCGAACCGGATGATGTATCTACAACTTGAGTAAAGGCATATAGGAGCATGAAAAGGATCCGAACAAGCAAGTGAAGTCCTATTCAAATAGATCAACAAACTCCTATTGTTTTCTAACAACTACAACAGATTGAAATCCCCTAACCAGGTAAACTCTAACAAGCTTGGTGCTATTCAAATCCTCTAACAAGGTGATCCATTAGCTTGGATTCTAAATCCTTACAAAGGTTACTCCTCATAGGGTATTGCTTAACAAGGCATTATAGTCAATCCCTTAACTGGGTGGTCCCCAACAAGATCTGTTCTTAACAAGACTTTTTGTAAAGCTTTAACAATCTTGGCTCCTAATAGGGTGAACTTCAAAAGAGTTCAAGTAGTTATCTTGTGAGTCTCATCTCACCGTGGTTTTTTCCCATTCGGGTTTCCACGTCAAAAATATTGTGTCAAGTGGTGAATGTTTTTGTGGTTATGCTTTATTATGGTTGATTTGCTTAACTACTTAATCCACTTTGATAAGTCATGATAACCGACATCAATATGAAATGAAGTTTTACTTATGTTAGTAAAAGTATTTGGATGTTTGTGAGTCAACCGGTTTAGCTTGACGGTTTAATCTTGACATAGATATTGCATTGATAATTCTAAGTTTACTTTGAGAGATTGATTTTGAGATTGGCGAAGTTTATCAGTTTTTCTATCTACTGATTCACCCCCCCTCTTAGTAGTTGACCGAATCCTTGTTTTTTCATCATACCATCAATTGGTATCAGAGCATCTCAGGTCCTCTAAGGTCTAAGCCTAACAACTTGAGGTAAAGATATTGTAGATCATGATGAAGAAGGAAGGTCTGAAGTTTAATAGAGAGAACTATAGGATATGGAGTGATAGAATACAAATTTATATCAAGAGTCTTGGAAATCAATACTGGGAATATGTTGGTACTCAATATGTTTCACCTAGTGGGATTATGACTGATGATCAGAAGAAAGAGCAACAAGAAAACAATCAAGCACTGGAGGCTATTATCAGTTCTTTGTCTGATGCAGAGTATGTAGATGTCCATGGTCTAGAGACTGCATATGAGGTATGGAAGAAACTTGAAGAGATTTATAGCGGTGATGAACATGTGAAGATTGCCAAGGAAGAGAGTCTAAGAGGAAAGTTTGATGACATGCGGATGGATGAAGGTGAGAATATCCAACAACATGGTCAAAGGATAAAAGGAAATAGTTGGTGAGATCAAGAGTGTTGGTGGTAAAGTGGAAAATACCATAGTAGTTAGTAAGGTATTGAGAACCCTACTACTAGTCTACACTATCCGAGTTGCAGCCAGTCAAGAGTTGAAGTCTACTGACAAAACCAAGGTAACCCTTGAATCCATCATTGGTAAGCTTACTGCTTTTGAATTAAATGGTTATGACGGTAATATTTAGAAATATGAATCAACATTTAGAGCTTTTGTTTCTAACCCATCTATGAGGAAATGTAGAGATGTCAGTCACAATTATGAATCTAGATCCAACAGAGAAGTTGATGATGAAGACAGTTTGGTTGAGCTTGAAGCATTGTTGGCCAAGCGATTGCCCAGAGGTACCGTAAATATAGAGGTAAATTACCTTTGAAATGTTTTGTATGCAACAAGATTGGACACATAGCTGCTAACTGTCCTAATGGTGATAATGAGCACAAGCGAGAGAAATTCAAGAAGTACAAAGGAAAAGGCAAAAGAGATTGTCTTATTGCAGTTGATGGTGGTATCATTGATGAGGAATCTGATGGTGATGCTAATGAATACATTGTGTTTGTAGCCATTAAAGAAGAAACATCTGAACATAAGGCTTTAGTTTCACGCATGGATAATTCTGTTGATTGGATCATTGATAGTGGTTGTTCATATCACATGACCAGTGATCAGAGCAAATTTCTTTCTTTGATGGAATTTGATGGCAGAGTTGTAAGATTTGGTAATGACTCACTCTGCATGGTTAAAGTTGAGGGAACTATTTTTCTTAATGGAAAGAGCAGTGCAAATGATGTCTACTGGGTTAAAGGTCTAAAGCACAATTTTTTGAGTGTTGCTCAACTCAATGATAGAGGATATCCATTGGAGTTTAAAAATGGTATGTGCAAAATCTATGGGAGAAAAGGTGAACCGATTGCAACCGACAAGCAAACTAAAGGTAACCTATTTCACCTGAATCCTAAAGTCAGCAACTGTTTAATTGCTAAAGTAGATGATAGTTGGCTTTGGTATAGGAGATTTTGTCATATAAATTTTGATAACATTTTTAAAGTGAGTAAGTCAAAGACAGTGAGAGGTTTGCCTCAGTTGGACAAACCGGTTAATGCTCTATGTAAGGAATGTCAGTTGGGAAAGATGACATCCTCAACTTTGAAGAGCAAATCTTTTTCAACGGAACATCTATTAGATTTGGTTCATACAGACCTCTGTGGACCAATAAGAACTAAAAGTATTCAAGGTGATAGATATTTCATGATGTTCACTGATGATTGCTCAAGGATGATGTGGGTCACATTCTTGAAAGATAAAATAGAGGCATTTAGTAAATTCAAGGCATTCAGGGCCTTAGCTGAAAAGGAGAGTGGTAAGAAGGTAAATTGTCTGAGGACTGATCAAGGCGGAGAATTCACTTCTGAGGAATTCACTAGAATTCACTTATGAGGAATTCACTAGAATTCACTTCTGAGGAATTCAAGAGAATGGTATCAAATGACAACTTTCTGCACCAAGGACACCACAACAGAATGGTATTGCAGAGATAAACAACCAGTCAATTGTTGAAGTTGCTAGGACGATGTTGATACAAGGAGGTGTAGTGAAGACTTTCTGGAGAGAAGCTGTCAGCACAACTGTCTACACAATGAACAAGATTTTGGTAAAAAGAGGTAAGGACAAGACTCCTTATGAATACTAGTATGGTATATCACCTAATGTTAGTTATTTCAAGATATTTGGCAGGAAATGTTTTATTAAGAGAGGTGACTATGTTAGCAAGTTTGAGGCTAAAAGTGATGAAGGTATATTTCTTGGTTATCCCACCAAGAGTAAGGCCTACAAATGTTATAACAAATGGACATAGAGAATCATTGAGAGTCCTGATGTTCGAGTGGATGAATATCTTGAAGTCTCAGAGGAAACCAATGTGGAGAAAAAGGATGAAGTTCCTTTGCATTTTGTTTTTGGAACTTGAACCTATGAAACCTAAAACTGGTAAAGAGAATACTGTTGTACCAGTTCAACTGGAACAGGTAGATTCAGAAGAAGATGATGTTAATAGTGAAGAAGAACCTGAAGATAATGATCTTGTTATTCCAAGGTATGTGAGGCTCAATCACAATCTTGAACAGATTATTGGAGATAAGGATGCTGGAGTATTAACCAGAAGAAGAATTAGAGAGAATTCTTGCATGATCTCCACTATTGAGCCTAGAATTGCTAAGGAAGCATTTGGAGATGATCATTGGGTCAAAGCTATGGAGGAGGAGCTTGAACAAATTGAAAAGAATAACACATGGACCCTAGTACCCTGACCGGTGAATAAAAATGTGATAAATACTAAGTGGGTTTTTAGGAACAAGCTGAATGAAGATGGTGTTGTAGTTCGTAACAAAGCTAGATTGGTTTACAAAGGTTATGCACAAGAAGAAGGAGAAGATTATGGTGAGACTTTTGCACCAGTGGCCAGATTGGAAGGTGTTAGAACTTTACTTCCATTCGCAACACATAAGGGATTCAAAGTATATCAGATGGATGTGAAGTCAACATTTTTGAATGAAATATTCGAAGAAGTATACAATGAGCATGCAGATGGTTATGCTTTGGCTGATAAGAAGGACATGGTATGTAACTTGCACAAAGCATTATATGGATTAAAGAAAGTATTGAGAGCATGGTATGAAAGGTTTCATTCACACCTGGTGAATGCGGATCATATTAATAGACACGGGATCTATAAAAAATTATAAGAATTGGCAGCAATGAAATAGATTGTTGGCAACCTTGGCCAAACAAAGTGGACCTCCTCAAATATAGTATCTATACATAATTTCAAGCGTGATGTGCTTCTTTACCTAGTGATCTTTCACATACAAATTATAAACAAAATCTATGCGCATGTGTTTGTTTTGCGGAAGTCTTCAACAATACAAGTATAATCATTTTGTGAAAGCACCAATAAGTTATGGACATGCCTCATTTTGGCGACAAGAAGGAATTGATAGTGTTGAGTCGACCATTCTAATGACTTTCCAAAGGGTCTTAAAATGCTAATTGGAGTTAGAAGTTTCCACCTTAAAGTTGACATAAAAATTATGCATCAACCATTTTGGAAGTTCGATTAAGCATTTCGAAGATCGATGAAGACATGACTATTACTGGTTTGGATAAATTAGCAAGCTAGCTAACTTTTTAAAGAGATCGATGTATATATTAACTTATCAAGTTGTTTTAGTTTCCAAAGTGACCATGGTGAGTTGGCTTGGTTTATTAAGGACTTGAAGGACTCGATGCATAAGTTGTTGAAAGCTTTAAAGGTACCAGTATGCTCCATCTTATCGGCAAATTGGTCAAATTGGATAAGTTTGCCCAAAGTTTAATGCACTCAATATTATGAAAAAGCTGGTTACCACATACACTAAACAATATATTAAGCCTAGAGAATGTCAGTCTATTCCGAATGTTTAACACTTTTAAGCTTAAAAGTCAAAACTTAATATGTGTGACTTAAACCATATGTAATATAAAACAAAAACTTAATTAGCTTTTTCATTAAGTTGTCGACATCAATATGTTGATGACTGCATGATATGCATAAAATGATTTGTTGAGAAGACTTCAGAAACTTCTAATCAAATGAAATTTGTAGGTGTAAACTCGAATTCTACAACTTATACCAACATCCTCCTTATCTGCGCAAGTATGATATGATCCCATAGACATGTGTGAAAAATGTGGAAACGCAGATCATGTGCGTGAACGTTTTGTCAAAATCCCTCAAAGCGATATAGTCTCATCTAATGCAATGATTGCATGAAATACTCTAAAACTCTGAGGCAGATGCAATTTGTAGCTATAAGGCCGTAAGTGCCCTCAATGGTATGGAATCATAACCAGAGGCACACGATTATTCCACAAAATCTCTCCAAGAAATGTGATCGAATGGAATGTCATAATTTCAGCTTGTGTATAAAATCATTTTGTTTAAGAGTCTTTAGAAACTATTGAGCAAATGCACACTGCAGGGTACTTCCATATTGAAGACATTTATTTAATGTTATAGAAGAAAAAGAACATGAACTATTTATCTGCCACCTGAGTGAGAGTGATGCACACTATACGAAAATGAGAGGACATTCAACAAAGCATGATCAAAAGGGAAGTTTTATCAGATGTTAATTGCCAGTGCGATAGTCAACATCTATATAAAATTTGAGTAATCTTAAATTTCACACATTAAATAACATATTAAGTTTAGAGAATGTCAATCAATTTTGAATGTTTTAACATTTTTAAATCTTAAAATCAAAACTTAATATGTGTAAATTAAACCATCCGCAAAATGTGACACATCAAAATGGAAAGCTTTATGATAGTGATAAGCTCAAAATTGGAGAAAATGATAGAGCAAATGGAAGAGACAATTGCAAGTGTGGTGGTAGACATACATGCCATGGTAGTGATAAGCTCAAAGTTAGAGAAAATGATAGAGCAAATGGAGGAGACAATTGCAAGTGTGGTGGTAGACATACATGCCATGGTAGTGATAAGCTCAAAGTTAAAGAAAATGATAGAGCAAATGGAGGAGACAATTGCAAGTGTGGTGGTAGACATACATGTCAAACGTGGAAGCAAAGTTGTGGCATGTGAACAGTTGAACAGAATGGCTCTGCGAGTGTCTTCATATAGCATGGAGCTATCGTGGCTTTAGAAAATTTCAAACAAATATAATCAACTGAGGTTTCTTTCTTGTGTGGCATATAGAAAGACCAGAGACAAGGCGTGGACAATTTTACAGAATGCTATTATGAAATTTTCACCACATGGAATGCAATGATCACGCAATGGGAATGAAATAGATTTGCTTTAATTTGACTTCAAAAACTTTCAAGCAAAAGCAAATGTGGAGGCATAGAGCTGCATTCACCAGAGATTTGAAACAGATCATGAGCCTCCATCAAAACATAATAAAATGTTGTTTTCCTAAATATGTGATATTTGTGAAAAATCATAGTGAGGCATATGGTGGCATTCAACGCCAAGGAAAAATAGTTAAGTGGCTTACTATTGCATTTTCAAATAATATTTAAGTGCTAGACCACATGGATACTTTATACAACATTTGCAATGATTTGGTTTGTGAATTTATTCTTTGAAATCAAACTATCATAGGTGCACCGGAACTAAAGATGGGCTAGCCAGAAATTATACGTGGACATGAAAGTATATTCTTTGAAAGTGCAAGGAATTATAATTGAAAAGGAGATTGTCATGAATATGAAGGTTGGAAAAGGTACAAGGGTTTCACTGATTAAGTAATATTATATCACGTGTGTTCATATTGAGGGGTTTAATATTCCGAAAATTGAAAACAATATATTGTCTATTTGGTGAAAATAAGGGGGTTTGTGATTCAAGCTATGAAAAAATACATTATCGGGTGAAAATAGGGGGGTTTTTAATTTGGGTTGTGTATTGGGAGGGGGTGACAAAAAAAGAGTTTAGGACAATATTTTTTGAAAATAGGGGGATTCTTTTGTATGCCATGAATGCACGTGATATAACCCAGGTTCACTAAGTGAAGCTCTTGCAGGAGAAGGCGGATAAATTAATGGGATTGAGTGTAAGATGTCATTCGATGCCAGTCATAATGACATGCCCTCAGTAGCTGAAGGATTGTCTTATGCGTCTTCTCATAATTTGACATGCAAAGAAATATGCTTAAGCTCAATTACTTTATCAAATCCAATGCATAGATATTATAGGCCTTGCAAAGTAAGAATCATCAATGAATACCAAAAGATGCATGTAGATCAAATTGATAATTTTCCATTATACAAAATTACACCTATGGATTGCTTCAAGGAAGGAGGGGATTTTGACTATCTAGATTCATTGCAATAAATGAACCAAGTGGTTGAAGTCTTCGACAAATAATACACTACTCCTTAGGTTTTGTTTAATTTCATGAATTCATATACGAGCACATTGAGAAATGACTTAAATATGGAATTCAAGGAAAAAACTTGAAACATAAATGCAACGAGCAAGATAGAAGAAACTCTATCAAATATTGAAGGTTTCACCAAAATTGTTGTGGAATGGAATTATAATTGATGAGAATCTTTCAAGATTTTGTCACCTAAAGAGATTATTGATTACACAAATGAAGCAATTCCGATACCGAAGAGTACTATCACTAATCTCATGAATCCAGAGACTTTGGATTATATTCTAAACAGGCCAATTTGTTTCTTAATGGTTTGGAGTTCATACTCCAATTGAAACTTCATTTTTAATTGTAGTTTGTAATGCAGGGAATGTCTCTAAGGTAGGTGCAATCAGATGGGTTGCAAATCATTTCCATCACAACCACCCACTTTGGGTTCTCTATATCCAAGACAAAGTAAATGCAAGCTATACAAAAAAAAAAAAAATAGAGAAAAAATGCTTAACATATAAAGTCGGAGTAAAATTCCTTGAAGGAAAGTTTCTATTAAATGAGCATCATTTGTGACAAATGCTGATATACCAATGTATGAAAAATTTGTAACACTTGATCTTTTTCATCCTTGTGGAGACCCTTGGAGTTGTCTTTTCAATTTGGATATATGGTTTGTGTCCTAAAAAGGATAGATGGTGAGATGGTTACAAACACGAGAGATGAAGCAGATGAAGATGGAAAAGAAACTTGGCAAAATTCATGAGTCAAGAAAAGTTCTAAATTCATTGTCATCTTTATAAAAGTGACTTATGTCACCCATTGTAACTACTAGTTAGAAAATTGACTTCATTTTTGTAATAGTTAGGTAAATCCTATGTTGAATTCAATAAGGTAGTTACTCTAAGTGTTCACTTAGGTAGTTATCGAACGTAACTATTTTAGGAAGTTATCCTAAGTGGTTACCTAGATGGTTATCCTAAGTAGTTATTCTAAGTGGTCAAGAGTTATTTATTCTATGAGGCCTATAAATTCAAGGTGCTTGTCATTCTAAAGGGGGAACTCTTATAGAGGGGAAGTTCTGGAGAAATTTCCAATGAGATCGTAAAGGAACTTTTGGCTTCACACTTTGTGCATAAGGGTTTTTAAAATTGTATGTATTTAAAAAGATAATAAAGAATACATTTGATTCATATGTCTTGAATGTTTCTTAGTTATTATTATCAATTTCTCATATGCTAAATTGATAATCCCTTTGTGTGTTTGTGTAATCCATTGGTCTTCAATTCAAATGATATATGTAATTGATGAAACACATTCATACCATGGTATCTTGGTTTCAATGTGCTTAGGTAACTTGTTTCTTCGTATCTTGAAATATGTTTTCCTTCTTTCATCAACAGTGAATATCAAAACTGTTTTTATGCTTAAGCCCCTTGTAATTTGTTGTCATTTGTGAACTCCTGTTTGGTATTTGTATGTCTTGTATCATGTTTTATACTATTCATTTTCTTTAGTTTAATGTTTCTTCCTTTTTGTACTTTCAAGTTAAAATCACATAAAAATCTCAAATTCCCCCATCATACAAGGGAGTTGCCCCTCTCAAACACAAAGGAAGATTGTGGATTTACCACAATCTCTCCAGTTGTTGGAGTGGTTTTCATCTCTCTTTAGGAAAACAAGGTCAATTTTGGAGATGAAATTGCAATGACAAATATTCTTACCAAAAAATCTATAAGGAAAGCTTCAAGGCATTTGTCAAAATTCATTGCCCAGATAATAGATAAATGTCAACCATTTTATCACCTACTTTGTAAAGATACAAAATTTCAATGGGATTGCTTGTGTCAAAAGGATTTTGACAAACTCAAGGAGTACCTTGCATCACCACCTATGCTTATGCAACGTATTGAAGGTCAATTACTACTTTTGTATATTTTAGCAACAATAATTGCCTTGGGGGAGCTCTTAGCACAAATATATGAACATGGAGAAAAAAAGAGCTATGTACTCTAGTGGGATATGAGCTAAATTACACAACTACATAACAATCATGTCTCATGGTTGTATTCAATACTAAAAAACTCAAACACTACATGCTCAACCATAAGACAAATCTCATTGCCAAAATAGACCCACTTAAGTACCTTCTCTCCAAAGTAGCTATAACAAGTAGAACAACTAAATGGGTTATGATCCTAAGTGAGTTTGACATACAATATGTAGATAAAAAAGTAATAAATGGATAGGTCATAGCTAATCAATTATCTAATGGCCCCTTACAAGAGGATTATCCACTAGTAAAAAAATTCCCAAATGATGCAATTTCATCCATCACACAATCAACTAAATGGAAATTATAATTTGATGGATCCTACAATCAACATGAATTGAAGGTACATATATCTTATTTGTCACAACACAAGCATATTGTATACCCAAGTCCTACAAGCTTTCATTCCAATGCACCAACAATATAGCAAAATATGAGCCTCTCAATACAATATTTCAGATAGCTATCAAATAGAAAATATATGATCTCCATGTCTATAGTAATTTCCAATTAGTCATTAAGTAGGTAAATGATGAATACCAAACTAAAGATGAAAAACTGCTCCCTTACAAAAGAATGGTTAAAGAGCTCAAGTAAAATTTCACTTCAATCTAGTTTGAGTAGATTCCTTGAGCAAGCAACATACACCATGACTACCATTGGGTCTTTTTTAGAGATGCCTAAAAATAGTCATAAGTATGAATTATTTGTTGAGCATCTCTTAATTCCAACATATGATGCTCCAGAAATTATAGAAATGCTATGTAAAATTTTTGGTCTCGATTCACTCTGTTATCAAGATATCTATATACCACCATACCACCTAACCTTATCAAAAACCAATAAAAGACCTTCATTCGTTGTTCCTCTTGTTACAAAAGGGGTGGCTCACTACTAGACAACTCACTACTGGAATGATCATTGCAATAGAAAATAGTGAAATGAGGAAAATTGCATATCCTAATGCATGGGTCAGTTCCATTAAACTTAGATAATAACTTACAAAACTCACAACAGATCCAGTAAAGGACTACTATTGCATTGTCCACAATCACCAATAAAAATTCTGGTAAGGGATTACTGCACTACTCTATTGAACCAATCACTTGTAGCACATTTGATAAAGGATTACTACAACACTATCTGCATTTTGACTCCTCTATATACTTCTTCGCTCATACAACTGCCTTTCTTATTGCAACTGCTTTGATGCCACCTACACACTCTTCTCTCTCGCTCTCTTGATTTTCCTACACACCTTCTATATGTATATATATACTGGTAAGCTCATACACCGAGATAATATGTCGACCAAAAACAAAATGATTTATGCAATAATATGTTGCTTGGATCAACACGTTATCCAGCCAAAAAGAACAAGATAACAAAGTTGGCCTCCACATGATCTCCTACACACTTTCTTCACTCATTTTATTTACCGATGAATACACCTTAATTACCGGAATTGAATAGGGGTCTATTGGACCCATAGACACAAAACTTCAAGCACAACTCCTAACTCCAAAATGTAGATACCACAAATGCAATAATAAAGATCATGATAGATACAACAAATACACAACTGATACCAGAACAAGATGTAAACCAAAATAAGCACAACTTATGATTACGAAGATAAGGATCTTCCAAAAATAACTCCAAAAGATTATCTATGCCTTACATCGTATCTCATACCTTTTCTTCCTTTGATGCTCAACAACAATACTGAAACTAAAGTACCAAAACTTGCTACAATAGACCATCTGGTCCTAGCTAGATAATCGGGTTTGACATCAATGACAACAATGACAGTATTCACACAAGTCAGTAAGTAACACAAGTCTAACATCTCAACAATGACAAAAATGACAAAGGGTGCCAACAAAAAATAAAAAATAAAAAATGTAATTAAAAAAAGAGATTCCTTAATTGTTCTTCTTCTGACACATTTGCTTGCATTTTTCCTTCAGTTCTGGAATTTGAACCTCCTAAGAATGCACAACCAATTTAATACTAACTCATAAACTTCTGCATTCCACCAACAAATCAACAACATGAGAAAATTTATTTGAAGCAAAGAGATTCTGTTCATACTCAACCGCACTACTAAGCAATGCTGAGAAATGTTCCCATTTTGCTTCAACAATCTCCTTCACCTTCCAAAAAACATTCACAAAATCTTCTCTTTGCCTTTGCAACATTAAAAATTTAGGCTGAAGAGAATTTACCTTTTTCCTCTGCTCCCCATCCTTGTCACTCAAAAATTCAAATGACTTACCCAAGGAACACAACTCATCTTCAATAGCATCAATTTTTTCTTTATGCTTCATTGCGACAACTATCCATGAAAGAGAGTACCTATAAACTCTACTAGCTCTGCCAATGCAATCTCTCATTTCATTTATGCATCTGGATATAGCCCTTTGTGCATCATTGCACTTCTTCAACATACTCTGCATATCATCATCATCTTCTTCTAAATCTTCTATATTGATAGGTTGCACACTTGATTTCTCTTTAACAATCTCAAATAGGGATTCCAGAAGCATATCACTAGCATCTTCAATCTTGATATTGTTTCGGAGTAAAAGATTTATTAGAACATTCTCAATTCTATTTGCCTCGATATAGGTAAGCCACATATTTCGAATCTTCCTTATCCCATTTGCATTGTCAATGATTTCCAGCAAATTAGACTCATCATCAGATTTAGATGCTTTTTCTTTCTGCTCTACAACAACCACTTCTCCTTTAACCACAGGAGATTTTGGATCATCAATTACAAAAATCTCTTTCTCCTTTCGATCCTTCTTTTGCTTCTTAGTTTCCAGGATACTGGTAGGCATGGATTCTTTCCTTTTCCTCTTATCGGAGGAAGAACTTCCTCTAGTAGAACCAATAGTAGGGGATACTAGACCAATACTCCACATATCTAGAAAAGATTTGAAATATGCATTGCATGCATCTTCTTTCTTGTCCAATCCATTCAAATATTGAAAGATTTTCCTAGCAACCGAGACTCCAAATCCCCAAATCACATTCTCCTTAGGCATAAGGGATCCCAGACAATACATAGCTAAACACACAAGTAGTGATCCAAATCGGAAGGGGTAACCTTGCTCTTTTGACATCTTGATATTTTTTAGAAATAAATCCCTTAGAAATTCACATAAGTCGAACACTTTATCTTCCATAACAAGCATTTGTGCCATGTATATAACAATAGCTAAAGTGAAACCCGTAGACACCTTAAAATGTCTCATTGATCATGTACTAATTATTCCTCTAATTGATTAAATAATTCTTTAATTATTTAATTAAGTTAATTAATCATATTCTTTTAATTTCATATTTCCTCACCATCTTACTAATTATTCTATTTCCCATTCTATCATCATTTAATCATTTAAACCATTTTCTAAATATTAATTAAATATTTGTTATTTAATTAATTTTGATTAATTCCATAATTTAAATAATCTTTATTATTTAAATAATTCTATTCTCAATTTCTATCTCTAATCATCTAATCATTAACCCTTTTCTAAATACTAATTAAATATTTATTATTTAATTAATTATAATTTAATCCTTTAATTTAAATAATCTTTATTATTTAATTAAATTCCATTTCTAAATAATTAAATAGTTTCTTTAAATTATTTAATTGGCTAATTAATTCTTCCAATTCCAAAACCCCAAATTCTAATTTCATTTAATTAATTCTTCCAAATTCAAATACATGTGCATGATTTCAAAAACCAAATTGAAAATCAAAGTCAAGTTCTAAATATATTCAAATACTAAATTAAATTAAAATAAATTCAATTAATTGAATTAAATTTCATGCAAAGATTAAATTGAAAATCTAAGTTAAAGTGCAAGCACATGCTAAATTAATTAATTCAATCAATCAATTAATTAAATCATTTATCTCTCCAGTCTCTATTTCCATCTTATAGTTCTCTTTTTCATCTTCTTAATTTACTCCAATCATTCTTTTTCTGCCCTCAGTTACCTTTTTCTCAATCAGTTGACTCAATTAATCTATTCAATCTATTTTGTTTCACCTCCAAGTCAAGAGTTCAACTATCAATCAGCATGTGAGCTCACTTGAGTTGCACCTCTTGATCATTCTGTTCCACCTTTTAATCAATCTCATCCAAACATCTATAAATTAAGCATTCAATCCTCACAATTCCTCTGAATCACAAACTTTGAATCTTTGTGTTAATTGCAGGTTGCTAGTGCAATATCTGAGAGCCATCATACCACAAAGAGGAGAAGAGAAATGGAAGTCATATGTGATCATGGAATAGGGAGTTTTGATTAATATATTTTACATTCCTATTTCTTGATTGCATTATTTCATTGTTTTTATGTTTGAATTGCTTAGATAGTTAAGGAATTCATGATTGTCCTTATTTCCTTTTTAGCAATGATGAATTTGAGCATAGCACATTTTGGTGGGCCTAACGTGAACAACAGCTAATTAACCTCTATGTTTTTTTTGTGTGATTTTTGCAGATACTACGAATTTATTCTTTTTTCAAGAACAGATCTTTCCATCACACAATCGTACTTACATCATCATGCAATCGCATAGACAGATCTATGCAATCGACCAGATAGGGTCACACAATTGATCTGTTAGTATCACGCATTCCAGGAAAAAATATTGTTCTGTTGTTTTTTATTCTCATACCTATTCTGTTCTCTGATTTGTTTAGTTCCGCATGAAATTGACTAAATCTGGAAATGAATTATTTCTATTGCATGTTTTTATTATAACAGTTTATGGCACGTAAGGTACAATTCAGGATTTTAGGTGCTAGAAGGACAAAGGACCAAAGAAGACATACCAAATGCTATCAAAGGGTTCTCAAAGCAGAAAACAAAATACAAGATTGGGAAGACCAACCAATGATTGATAGATACAACAACTTGGTTCTCTCATATCAGGTTAAATATGATTTAATTAACATTGAATGGATGATGAGAGATCTAGCTAGGGCCTCACAATCTGTTTTGCAGGTTTCTGGTCAAGTTTAGTTTCAATTTTTATTTTTTTGAGTTATCTGCCTATGTGTCACACAATCGACTTGTTATCATTACGCAATCGACCTGTTAAGGTCACACAATCGCCCTGTCATAATCACACATTTGATCTGATAGAATTACGCAATCGCTTATCCAGAGTTAGGCAATCGGGCAGGTATAATCACACATTCACTTCTGTCAATTTTTGATTCTCTATTTTCTATTGATTTGATTTTACTACTAATCATCTGTTTGCATCCTGTGGTGAATTTATAGAAAGGATCAGATTAGTATTAGATTAATTGCATTCATAATCTCACATTTCATCTTTTGGTGCTTAAAATCAACAATGGTTAAAATGGACATGCATGCATAATCTCACACTTCATCTTTTGGTGCTTAAAATTAACATTGGTTAAAATTCACATGCATGTATAACACTTCGATTTGGGCTTAAAATTAACAATGGTTTAAATTGACATGCATGCCTTCACGTTTCAATTTGGTGTTTAAAATGGACATGCATATGCGTATTCAACACCTCAATTTGGGCTTTAAAATGAATGTGAATCAAGCTGCATTATATTAAATCACATTTGATTTTCTTAAGGGAAATAACTTTTATCATGTTTGGGGTGGACCTACTGTTGCATTAACTAACTTTCCACCCACCTTCGGGGTCTTGGGAGAAAGGAAGGAGGTGATAATGACACCCAATTTTATTTTATTCCACGTAGTGAGGGGTATCTTTAATTGGGGATTTCATCACCCCATAGAGGTACTTCGAATTGGAATGCGTTGGGGATATCATCTCTCCCAGCGTACTCTCGAGCAATTTTTTTGAGCCGCTATATAAATATACTGGTCAGGCAACTAGAGTGTTGAGTGAATTCGACATATGTGGGGGCCTTCCCTACACCGATAAGCTCAACTAAAGTCTTAAGTGGCTTGCTCTAAGAATCCATCATTGGATCGGGACCCCTCAAAATTTTACAATAAGAACCAACTTAGTAGCCCAAAATCCTACATTCAGTGATTTTGGGAGTGCGAATTGTACCCCATAGATACCCCTCATGTACCTTGCATTATGAGACATAAATCCCTCAGTGATAAGATCTTCGGATCTTTGGGGTAAGAGAGACTGGCATGCTCGAGAAGTGTGTGCTATGGAGTGGAGCCAGTGCTGCCAGACTCTCTATTTGTTCGTCTTGTTTTGGTATTTTGTTGCGGGGGCCTCATTGAATGGTGTCCACTTTCCAGCCTAAGATTGTATTCTGTGTTTTTCTATGTATCGTTGTACCAGACCAATATTGAGTCAGTTCTTTGGGCTATTTCAAGCCCTATCCTGCGTATGTCTGAATTCTCTGAGATTGTTTGAAAAACCAGTTCAGTCAGCTATATCTACCTCCAAACAATTGTTCTCAGACTTGGAAAACCATAGAACTTGTCCTACACACAGAATTACTGAAAACAAAGTCCATTTTGGAACATCAGACAGTCCAACAAACTCAAAGTTTTACACACTTGTGACCATAGGAAGTCCTTGCATAATCCTCAATTACATCCTTACTATCATCCCAAGTCCTTGCATATTCCTCATTTGTGTCCTTACTATCGTCCTTAGTCCTTGCATAGTCCTCATTTATGTCCTTACTATCGTCCTAAGTCCTTGCATAGTCCTCATTTACGTCCCTACTATCATCTTTAGTCCTTTCATAGTCCTCATTTACGTCCTTATTATCATCCTAAGTACTTGCACAGTCCTCATTTACGTCCTTATTATCGTCCCTAGTGCTTGCAAAATCTCTATTTTACGTCCTCATTATCATCCTCATATACGTCTTCATCTAGACCTCATATACGTCTATCTTAGTCCGTCATCATTTGCATAATCATCCTGCAGAGTCATAGTCTTAATGGGTCTACTAGGTGATGATCTGCTCTCCTTTGAGAAACCTAATCTAGTGCCAAACGATGGTTAGCGAGAAATCATTGAAGGTCTAGCTAACTTAGCTTAGGACTCAAGGATAAATGCACCCCAGTATATAGGAGTTGAGTACGGGATAAATATCGAGTATAAAATTGCCCGTAGGATTGATAGAGAAATTCTTACAGAACATCTAAGAGAAGACATGGAGAAACTTGCATTAAAGAAATCCCAAAATACTCACCAAGTCTCGTGTCAAAATCCCCAATAGAGAGTCTAGTCTAGTTTTGAATACCTCATACCTACGTCTAGAGTCTAGCATTAGTCATCATCTTGCGTAGAACCACCCTCATATAGTAGTCTTAAATGCCCGTCACAAGGTCACAAAAGGAAAAAGGTATAATGGACCCAAACAATGACTTATCAGTAAATCCAACTTGGAATATGGAAATATCAACTAGTCAACAATCAGGTTCTTAGGCAATGTCTACCCTGAATGAATTACAACAACATTTAACAAAAGAAGAAATTGAGTCATCTCAACAAGATCCACATGTCCTTATGATCTTAGATGCACTTATACATAGTGATAGGGACAAATATCTCTCATTGTTATTACAAAATAGGGTGAAACTACCTGAAGATTTTGATGTCACCAAAATCTTACCATTAGGAAAAACTTTAGGTCAAGATAACAGTCAAACACTGCCCATAACACAAATGCAAGCAACGACCTCCAATTTTCCTCATAATGCACCTATGCAAACAAATGTCAGTACAAATGCAAACTTTCAATCAAGTGCATCATCTTCAACGATATATTTTAGCGTACCAACATAGAGCATACCGATAATATCAAGTGTCTCAGCACCTGTTCAAACATAGATTCCTCAGGCAACAAGTGCAACCCAACCTCCGGTTTCCTATTCTATAGGATAGACATATAGTCACCAAAATGTAAATCTAGGTCTTACCAATACAAGAAGTACAACTCAGCCAAATATGGGTTTGCATATCACTTATTTCACGGTACCTAGTGGAACATACAACACACAAAATTATAATCACGGTACCTTCCAACAACCTCCTAGTTATGCAACCATGAATCCTTTTGTGGGACATACATAGACACAAAGTGTACCTTTGACCCAAACAGATATTCTTACACAACAATTATAGAATTTGCAACAACAAGTGACAACCATGCAGACCGGTAACGATAAAAAGAGCTACACAATGTAGGACTTACATCCTTATCTTTTTGATCACACATTATACATGCCACCTTTTCCACCACATTTTGAAATGCCCAAATTCGACAGATATCAAGGGAAAGGTGATCCTAGAGACGACATCAGAGAGTTTTTTATGACATGTATAGAGGTTGCAACAGAAGACACTTACTTAATGAGACTATTTCCTAAAAGTCCCGGGGGCCCATCCTTAGAGTGGTTTTCACATTTACCACCAACCATCACATCATGGGGAGAATTAGATGAACACTTTATTGCAAATTTCTCGCATAAAATTAAAACCCCAATTACTTTGATGGACTTGTGTGCCATGAAACAATATGAGAATGAAACATTTGCATCCTTCATACAACGATGTAGGGCTCTCTATAGGAGGTGTAAGACAATTATCCCAGAAATAAAGAAAGTGGATATGTTCACAGAAAACTTGATCCCTAAGATTAAATATCCGATACAAATGCAATGTTTAACAACATTCAAACAAATCAGCTCTAAAATGTGAGAAGGGACTAGTGGAACAATGTCTTATTAAGTATGGCAACACCAACAACAATGACAAATCCAAGTTTTGGTCGAAAAACAAAAATGTGACCAATGATGGTGTTGTAGACGCCAGAATAGTAAATAGAACTCAACCAGTTTTATCTTTGGGAATGAGTCAATCATCAAATCCACATACAAAGAATAGCCCTGCTTCAACAAATATAAACACTATACAAAATATGAACACAAGATACCCCAGGGTAAATGCTCCAAGAAGGAATTACACACCTTTAGGAGAACCTATCGAGTCAGCGCTCAAAAAGCTAATACAGACAAACATGATCACTTTACTAGAAATAAGAGTATATGAACCAGGTCCTTTCAAACCCACATGGTGGAATGATAATGATTTCTGTGATTATCATCGAACTAAAGGTCACAAAACAACGAGTTGCTATAAATTGAAAAACTTGGTCCAAGATATGATAGACCAAGGCGACATCACAATCAATACCGATAAAACCTCAATAAACACAAATCATACAATCTTTAAGGACCATTTTTAAGCATGACAAAAGGAAAGCTACCACATCAGGTACTCAAGACAATACAAGTAACTACACAAAGGTCTTATATGAATACACTATTCATGCCATTAGCTCAGAAGATATAGTAAACAATGATTCACAAGAACACTTGATCAAGATGAGCAATATCTAGATACTCACACAGATGACAAACAAATTTGCATGCTATCAGAGGCACCAAAATATGATGATGATAGAAATCTTTGTCTCAGAGACTAGGGGCATGACGAACCATCTCATTCAGGATGGTTTGAAGATGAACTCATAGAACAAATCATGGATGTCAAACATACACATGAAGACTATGAAGAGGGATTTAACATAAACCTCGATAATACAACATATGATATCGACAATACCTGTAAGTCATATGATACAGTGGCTACGATCACCATAACTCCCAAAGACAGAGACTGTGCAGTAATTACTCATAGATCAAAGGTAACTTTACAAGGAATACCACCAAATCATCCACCAGTAGTAGGGACCTACAATGTTGTTGAGCAACTTAAGAAAACTCCGACATAGATATCATTATTTGAACTCTTGCGTATTTCACCCACTCATAGAGCTATTTTGGACAAAGCACTTCAAGATTCGGTAGTGGACAAAGATATAGATGAAAATGCCTTCTAGTCCATGGTAGGAAATTTGACACAAGGCACTCGTATTTCATTAACAGAACAAGACATTCCTAGTGATAGACTGCTCCATAATGACCCACTACATCTAGAAGCTTACATACATAAGAGAAGAATTAGAAGAGTACTCGTAGATGGAGGATCCGGTCTCAACATTTGTACTTCAAAACTAGTTAAGGCGCTAGGATATTCTGAACTTCACATTGACTCATCCAAGAGAATAAATATCAAGGCATACGATGATGAAGAACGTCCCTCAAAAGGCATTGTAACACTACCCGTACAAGTGGGACCTATAACAACAAAGGTCACTTTTCAAGCCTTGGATAGAGAACTAGGATATAACATGTTATTGGGCCGCCCATGGATCCAGACCATGCAAGTAGTACCATCCACATTTCATTAGTGTGTCAAATTCCCATATAATGGTATTGAAATCACCATAAAGGGTGATCCAAATCCCTTCCAACATTGCAATTAATTGAAAGAAAGTGTGGATAATCAGGTACCTATTAATCAAGCAACACCTCTCACTACACAACTAGAGGCATTAACGATCATAGAAACAAAAAAGAATATGCCTACAATGTCCTCCTTACAGATACAAGATATGGGTTGTGGAGAGTATTCTATTACAAACATTTCATGTGGGAAACAATTGTCTCTATCTCCTAAGTCTTTTGGGAAACCTCAAAATGTAGTACAAAAATAAGACAAAGGAAAAGAAATTGTTAGATACACAGACTCATGCTCTTTCATTAGATGGGGTGACTTACAAGAAGAATCCCTGACTGAAGATGTCAACCATTGGATATATAGAGAAGAGGATCATATGACAATACCCAAAATACCCATAGATCAGTATGGCAATGGATTCAAAATGCTCCAAAGACATAGATATGATGGTACCACAGGCATGGGGATACAGAAACAAGGAAGACTAGAACCTATTGTTCCTAATGACAATCTAGGGAATCAAGGATTGGGGTATAAGCATGTACAACATATCACATAAGCAAGACAACATACCCTTGATATACTAAATAGACCAATGAAACTGTCAGACTACATACCACAAAGGGATTTGTCCACGTGGGTGCTTCCCTCTTCATCTCCAACAAGTAATCAAGTACCCACATCGCTTAGCACTAAATCAGATGGGGAAGACATGGGACAACTCTTGCAAGAGCCTAGCATTGAGTCACAAAATGATGTAGTTGTTGACACTGTTAGGAATCCCACAGATACTGAGAGGTGGGGGGGTGAATCAGTATCTAACCGGTGGGTTGAATTTCTTAAATTAAAACATGCAGAACATATTATAATAGTGTATCGGTATGTAAGAAATAATACAATAAACATAATTAAGAACATCCACATGAAAAGCACACCATAACACAAAGTTTTAACGAGGAAACCCGGTGTGGGAAAAACCTCGATGGGATTTGTGACCCACAATATTCACTCACTGGCCAATAAGAGAATATTACTTACAATAGGGGCCTACACATGCAGGAAGGCCAACTGCTTAGAGCTCATTGCTCAATGGGAAGTCTCACTGACTTACAATGAGGATTATATAAATCCAATATCTTGTACTGCTTTACAATAGCATCTATAATGCCTGATCCAGTACCGGTTGCTGCTTTGCTTCTTACATAAACCCTTAGCCTATATTTCGCATAATAGGTCTGCCTAATATTTTTCCTCTATATATTTTTTTCATATCACCAAATGTCTATAATGATCTCTTTTATATATATGAGTCATTTTACAATTTGCCAAGTTGGCTTACAAAGTTTTTACAATAATAAACAAAATATAACAAAATCTTGTCGGCCTCTATGCCAGTATACTTCTTTTATTTGTGTCGGTGCCGGTGTCCTAAGTGTCGATGTAGAGTGTGATCTGCTGATGTTGGTATAATGCCTTTGCCAGTATCATAGGTTTGCAAGGTTGCCATCAATGACAAAACCTTCAATCACATACAATGTCTCATTGGAGTGTGCATATGCCAACAATCTCCCCCTTTGGCATTGATGACAACACTCATGAGAAATTTAAAAAAAAATGTAAAGTCCAAATATGTTACCAAAAATGTGTGTGCTCCCCCTGAGCATATGATTCCTGTGATATTGAATTTTCTCATCCCACTACTCCCCCTTTGGCATCAATGACAAAGGTTGTCAAGATGTCAGTAGAGTTTGTAGTTTCAATCTTGTAACTGGGTGGTTACAATTTGAAAAAGATCTCCCAAAATCAAGTTTATACTGTCCATAAACTTCTTGCTATCCTTTATTGCTGTCTTTGTTCTCTTCACTGTACCGGTGAGATGCTGCAAATGCTCTGCCGATGTTTTCTATCCCTGTTTTAGTGCCTCAGATACTTCCTTCTGCAGTGATGCTAGATAGTCCAATCTTGAACTCAGTTTTAATCTCAGATACTTTGCCTTATTCACAATTCTCTCTTTCTCTCTTTCCAATTTAAGTAATTCTTCTTCAAAATTTGTTTTCTTTTCCTCAAAAACTGATAGTGTATCCAATGAGTTAACAAAATTATCTGAAAGTTTATTGATCTCATCCTATACTTTTCTCATCTTCTTGTCTATATCTATAGTCAAAAAGTTTGTCTTACAGGTGTCTTTGTACAAAGTTTTATACTCTTTCAATAAATTACACAATTCTGGTAGAAGTGTGTCAAAATCTCTGTTACACTTCTTTATTTGCTCATCAAAGAATTTTTGTTTTTCAATTTCTACTTTATCCTTCAATGACTCTTCCTTTATTTTCTCAATGTTTTCTGTGATATATTTACACAGTGTATCAAGTTGTCCTAAAGAATCTTTATTGTCTATATTACAGTTGGGAGCAATTACCTTCAAAATTTGTATGGTATCATCAATTGCCTTGTAAGCTTGTGAGCTGCAGTCTGTTATCTTTTTGATTGAATCTAATAGTACCTCAGTCACATTAGTTGATTTGAAGCCTCATGATGAACCAACAATCTGAGTACTGGGGGAAATAACCAAGCTTGTATTGACCTCTGGTAGGTCTGTTTGTGTCTGCATTTCTTTAAGAAATGGTTTTTCTATTTCTCCAGTTGCCGGTGGCACTGTTCCTTATGTTCTTGTTCCTATTCTGGAGCCTTTTGCTCTGTTTGTTGCATTGACTCAGTCTGAGTCTCTACCTTTTTCTCTTTGTCTTCTACCGGTTTCTCCTATGTGTTTTCAGTTTGCTCAGCTACCAGAGGCTCACTAGCCATGTTAGTCTTATCAGTTGTATCTTTGTCTATCACTATGTTGATCTTTTGAGTATCAACATCCACAGTATATAAGACTTCAGGATTAGTATTACCATCCTCTACATCCATATTCTCAGCTACCAGTTGATCTTTTGTAGCTGTTGTTTTTACCGGTGGAGTAATCAAAGGAGGTGGGGGTAAGTTGTCTCTAACCTTGATACTAGGTGGTCCACCAACTTTACCTTTACCCTTGTCTCTATCTTTCTAATAAACTTTTATGGGTTTGGGGTTCCTATATTCTTCTTGTTTTTCTTTTTCAAATAAGAATATATCCCATCCATTTTCTGTTTCCTCAATCACCTCATTAATTCTTCCAACCATTAAAGCAATGTGCCGGTGTGCAGTAGAAAATATTGACCAGTTGGCTTGAGCAATTAGGTCATCAATTTCTTTGGGTGAGTTTACCGGATAAACAACAAGTAGTTTTTCAATCTTTATTTTCTTGTCCAGTTCTATTACTTCTTGTCTTCTTGCTTCCAGTCTCTTAAATAGTTCATCTGGAATTTCATTTACTACTTCCATCAAAAACTTCTTATACATATCCATATGCAATATAACACTATTTTCAACTTGTTCTTTTTCATCAGTTGTTAAAGTGTCATATATTTTCTCTATATTTTTCAATTTACCTTCCTCTGTAATTTCATTCAGTAGTATATCAAGAGGGGCCAAGTCTTTGTTTGTCCTCTTCTTCTTTTTGGGTGTTAGTTTCTTCTTCTTTGGTGTAGCCTTTCTTATTGAAGATCTCACTGCTTGTTGTTTTTGTCTTGTCCTCCTGGGTGAGGGTGTGGTTGCCAGTGAGGGATCTCTTTTCCTTACAACTCTTTTGAAAGTTGCAGGCATGTCACTCCCAGAAGAAGAACCTACTGGTGATAGGTGAGTTTCAGGTTGGGGAGTTGTTAAATCATTCTCTGTTATACCGGTTTTCTTCAACACATCTTCTTTGATGGCCTTTGCTTGTCTGGAACCTTTCCTTACAACTGCCTCAACCATTTTCACTCTTTTCTTTGATTGTATTTGGCTTTCAATAGTTTTTGCACTACCAAATATTTCTTCCTTACGTTCTCTGGGGGCTTCTAGAAGTGCTTTAGCATATGTTTCAATTATGTGATCATCTGTTTCATAGCCCATCTCGGTTACCCAAACTGTCACAGTGATGACTGCTTCCATCTAGATTTCATCCTTCTTGATTTCAAAGCATATTTCATCTTTGTATTTGTTGACAATATTTTGTGATAACCTAATTCTTTTCTTCATTTTGGCCTTTAAAGCTTGAAAAAAGTCATGAATATTGTTTTCCTTGTTTTCTCCCATGTTATTGAATAGTTCTGTTAACTATTTACCTACCGGTATATCATAACCAAGTTCTTTGTAGCCTATACTGGGAACCTGTTTTGTTATATGTAACATTAGACATACTAACAAATTTCCAAACCTGAAAGTTCCTTTCTTGTCCTTCTTAATCTTTCCAAGGTTGTCAATTAATTCATCTTTTAACCATTCACATATATCAATCTTTGCATTTTCTGTGACCATATCATAAGCACTCTTAATGCATAAACTTGAAACTAAATTGAGTCTATTTGCATGAGTAGCTTTATACCCTAATATCATGTTGATAAATCTCACATTAACGTCTGTTACATCATTAACTCTTAGGGACCTTTTGTCTGATGTTGCACCAGTTAGGTTTGTAACTAGGTCATTGGATACCTTCTTGGTTTTATTTGGCCTTTTATCGGTAGTCAGTAACCCCGTGACAGCTTTCATAGCTTCCTTAGTGATTTTGTGGATTGCATCTAACCAGAAAAATTCACCATGTACCCTGCTTAAGACTATCCTAATCACATCCTTGGGAAATTCAGGAATGCTAAGGATCTTTGTAAATCCTAGGGTTTCAATGATCTTGTGTTCATCTTTTATATTTATGGTTTTATCACATATCATAGTTTTAAACATAGTTTTAATCTCTTCATCTCCTAGTTCCTCAATGTTACAGTGGATGTAAATTCTGGGGTCTTTAGCATAAACAACTCCCTTGGGAATTTGAGAAAAAGCACCTAAGGTATCATCTTTCTTTGCTACCTCGGGAACTAACTGAAATATGGGCCTAGGTCTTTTTATCACTTCGATAATAGTAGGGTTTGCTATATATTCAATTGCAAAGGTGGATGCCATGATTAAATACCTTTTACTTCCTTTTGGATGGATGAATGCTTGGAGTGTTCTTGCCTCTTGCTCGAAATTCCTTAGCTCGTAATCTTTGCACTCTTCGTAGGTTTGAAATCTTGGTGAAATGGAATGGAGCCAAAGCCTCAATTTTATAGTGTCTTTTTGCCATCTACCACATTAAATGCATGCCGGTTAAGTATTTTCTTAACATTGTCTATCAGTAACAAGTAATTTTCAACTTCTTATCTCTAACCAAGGGAATAATAGCACATGTGTCATTTGATTGCCAAACCCTTAAGGAAACTTTCTTCAATTAGATGAAGAACTTCCTGCCAGTGGAGCACTACTCTGTCCTATCGGTGAAGCATCACTCTGTCCTTCTGATGAGGCATTGGTTTGTTCTACTAGTGGAGGAGTATTCCCAATATTTAGATCAGCTTTTCTAATCCATTGTTTTGAGAATTCTTGCTTAACTTCTTCAACCTTTTCTTTACCTTTCAAGCTAGAACTTTTGTTGTCTACCGGTGTTCCTTTACTTCTACAGAATTTTGCAATATGCACAATCTTGTTACATGCATAACAAGTTACATTATTCTTCTGAATAGCTTTCCCATAACCTATGCTAGTTTGTGTTCTACATTAATTAGATAAATGTCCAAATCTTCCACAAACATAACATCTCACATTCATTCTGCAATTTTTAGAGTTGTGACCAACTTTGTTGCATTTAGAACATTGATCGGTGGGTGTGTTGATATTCTGATAATTTCTAGATCTACATTCATATGCTCTATGACCATACTTATTACAGTTAAAGCATTTTCCATTGAATTTAAAAGCATTAGGTTGTCTTACCGATTTGCTGTGATCCTGAGTATTTGCAATACCGGAGCTTTCACCAACTTCAAAGCCAATTCCAGAAGTGTCACCTTTAGGTTTTTGATTCTTCAGCAAGGTGCCAAGTTCCTCTGAGTTTTTCTTGAATTTTTCTGTATGTTGATTTGCAGTTTCTAGTTCTCTTTCTAAGACTTCTTTTTGTCTCATCAGTTCATTTGAGTCATTTTGAGTATGCATCAGATCTATCTTCAACATGTCATTTTCATAGCTAAGTCTTGTGTTCTCATTTGTTGCATCACTTAGTCTTCTGGTAAATTCTTCGTCATTCTTCTTCCTATCCTCAATCTCTTTGCAAAATCTCATAGTCATCTCCTGCATCTCATTCTTTGTTGTCATGTTCTTTTGTTTCAACTTGCTTATCATATCATTAAGTGATTCCTTTCATCATTCTCATTTTGCAATTTTTCACAAAGTTCTCTTCTCTTATTTCTTGCAACAGTAAAATTTTCTTGAAGTGCCTGAATGATATCCTGAGCTGCCCTTAAATCATCTTCTAGTTTGATATTTTTCAATTTCTCTGCATCATAGTTTGTAAGAGCTCCTTCAAGTTGCTTCATCAAATTCTCCATCTTTACCGGTGTCAAGATCTTCCTCAAGTTGTTAGGCTTCTGAAAATAGAGGACCAAGCTCTGATACCAATTGTTAGGAATCCCATAGATACTAAGAGGGGGGGGTGGGGGTGAATCAGTATCTAACCGGTGGGTTGAATTTCTTAAATTAAAACATGCAGAACATATTATAACAGTGTACCAATATGCAAGAAATAATGCAATAAACAGAATTAAGAACATCCACATGAAAAGCACACCATAACACAAGGTTTTAATGAGGAAACCCGGTGTGGGAAAAACCTCGGTGGGATTTGTGACCCACAATATTCACTCACTGGTCAATAAGAGAATATTACTTGCAATAGGGGCCTGCACATGCATGAAGGCCAACTGCCTAGAGCTCACTGCTCAATGGGAAGTCTCATTGACTTACAATGAGGATTATACAAATCCAATATCTTGTACTGCTTTACAATAGCATCTATAATGCCTGATCCAGTACCGGTTGCTACTCTGCTTCTTACATAAACCCTTAGCCTATATTTCGCATAATAGGTCTGCCTAATATTTTTCCTCTATCTTTTTTTTTCATATCACCAAATGTCTATAATGATCTCTTTTATATATATGAGTCATTTTACAATTTGCCAAGTTGGCTTACAAAGTGTTTACAATAATAAACAAAATATAACAAAATCATGTCGGCCTCTGTGCCGGTATACTTCTTTTCTTTGTGCCAGTGCCGGTGTCCTGAGTGCCGGTGTAGAGTGTGATCTGCTGATGCTGGTATAATGCCTTTGCTGGTATCATAGGATTGCAAGGTTGCCATCAATGATAAAACCTTCAATCACATACAATGTCTCATTGGAGTGTGCATATGCCAATAGACACAATAGTACAAGCTAATGTTGCAATAGATGTAGGTTTACCACCGGCAGATGAATCTAATCCATGGTTATTATCAATACTTCTGCCACGGAAAATGACTCAAGCTCAACAAAATGAATCATATGAAGAAAGATTGAAAAGGCTTATACCAGGCTTAAGAAGGGTAACTATTATCCAAAGAAGACCAGTCAATCTACAATAGAATCAATGGCAGGAACAAGAAGAGATAAGTGATGATAGCTCAGATGATGAAACATACATTGAAAGTGAGACAGACTCTCACGACTCTGAGTTCTTATCACTCCATGATTTTAGCCCACGAACAAGTGTCATACTAAGGTATCAAATAAATCCTACACAAGATGAAAATACACCAAGTCATTCAAACAATCAAGTCTTCATGTTATCAGAATCTACTATAGAAGGGAGTAATGACTTACCCCTTGTACATTCACACTTGATTGATTGGGGGCAAGAAGGAAAACCAACACTGGATTGGTTTGAAAATGATGAAGCAATTGCATAATTCCTTGGAGTCAGAGAGGGATTTCCACAAGGTGACCAAAAAGCAGGGTTTGCTATAGACCTAGATAGAACAACATACTTTGGAGAGGAAAGTACCTATAAAACAGAAGATACATATCAAACTACCCATAATGGAAAGAGTGAGTTGGGTAACCTTCCTATCAAAAGAGAAAGTTCAACATTGCTTATAGAAGAAACTGAAGAAGTAAACATAGCAGAAGGAGAGGTTGTACATAACATCCATCTGGCAATATAACTAAACAAAAAGAAAAAGATAGATTCATTCATTTTTTCAAGCAATGACCTATCAAATTTGCTTGCTCCTATGTAGATATGCTAGGCTTACACCCTGAATTAGTGCTGCATCATTTACCTTTGATACCAAGAGTTAAACCTTACAAGCAAAAATTGAGAAAAATGCATCCAAGTATTGCATTACTGGTTAAAATAGAACTACAAAAGCTGCTGGGTGTAGGTTTCATTCAACCTATTGACTATGCGGAATGGATATCCAACCTAGTACCTATGACTAAGCCCACAAGAGGCATAAGAATCTGTATTGATTTCCAAGATCTAAATAAAGCTTGTCCTAAGGATGACTTCCCGCTACCCAATATCGATATGATAGTTGATCTAGCAACTGGAAATGAAATGCCATCATTAATGGAAGGTTTTTTTAGGATACAACCATATTAAAATTGCACCATAATATCAACATAAAACGACCTTTACCTGCCCATGAGGAACATACTGCTAGAATGTGATGCCATTTGGTCTCAAAAACGCTGGAGCAACATACCAAAGAGCCATGACAATGCTATTTCATGACATGATCCAAAACATAATGGAAGATTATGTGGATGACTTATTGGCTAAATCACAGACAAGAGAAGGTCACCTTACGGTCCTTGCACATATATTTGATCAATTGGAGCAGTATAATGTCAGACTAAACCCAAAGAAGTGTGTGTTCGTCTTAACAACAGGTAAACTGTTAGGGTTTATTGTGTCCAATAGAGGAATTGAAGTAGACCCTGCCAAGGTCAAGGTAATCATAGATATGCAACCTCCATCAACACTTAAACAACTAAGAGGGTTACAAGGAAGACTACAATCCATAAGGAGATTCATAGCGTAGTTGGCAAATAAGTGTCACCCCTTCCAGCATTTACTCAGGAAAGGAGCTACTTTTAAATGGATAGAACAATGCCAAGAAGATTTCCAAGCTCTGAAAGATTATCTTCTAAACACACCAGTGTTAGTATCACCTACTCTAGGAAAACCTTTGTTTCTATATATATCAACAACAAACTCAGCTCTAGGAGCTCTGTTGGCACAACATGATGAATAAGGAAAAGAAAGAGCCATTTATTATATAAGTAGAACTTTGATCGTTTATGAGCTTAATTATACTCCTATAGAGCGAGCATGCTTAGTTGTAATCTTCACATCTCAAAAGCTCAGACATTACATGATGAGTCATAAAGTACAACTCATTGCACGCTTTGATCTACTCACGTACCTATTGAGCAGAGCAACATTGATCGGGAGATTGGCTAAGTGGGTCATGATCCTGAATGTGTTTGATATAGAGTACATAGACAAAAAGGCCATCAAAGGACAAATTATAGTAGATAAGTTAGCAGAGGCTCCTTTACAAGATAGTCACCCGTTGCTGATAGACTTTCCAGACGAATTAGTGTTTACATTGATTGCATCTATAATGTGGAAATTATATTTTGATGGGTCATATACAAGTCATGGATCTGGAGCAGGGATTCTTTTCATCACCCCCCAAGGGGATTCTATACCTAAGTCATTTAGGATAAATTTTCCATGCACAAACAATATAGTTGAATATGAAGCTCTCATCACAAGGCTTCGTACAACTGTACAATGGAGAATAAAAGAATTACAGGTCTATGGTGATTCGTAATTGATTGTAAACCAGGTCAATGATGACTACAACATGAAAGATGACAAACTCACGCCTTTAAGAAAATGGTAGAAGATTACAAGGAGCACTTTAGCAAAATTAATTTCGAACAGATTCCAAGGATACAAAACAAGGCAGTAGATGCCATGGCTACCATAGGATCTCTTCTAAATATGCCTGCTAATGAAACTCAGTTTAAGTTTATTATAGAACAGTTGATGATACCGACATATGAGACTTCCTCAACAAAATATGCATGTGTAATTGTGGGTCCAGAATCCCTGTGGTACAATGAAATATATGCATATTTACACACTTAGTACATGTCACCGAATCTGTCCAGAAATCAAAAGAAGACTCTTATTCGTCAGGCGTCTAGACAAACCATTATAGATGATACATTGTATAGAAAGGGCTTTGATGGAACTCTTCTCCGATGTCTTGATAAAAATGAAGCGCAACTTTCTCTAAAGGAAGTCCATGATGGAATTTGCGGGGCACACCAAAGTGGTCCACCATTGTCAAAGAAATTGTTAAGAACGGGTTATCACTGGCCAACTATGGAAAATGATGCTTATAAATATGTGTAGAAATGTAAGCAATGTCAAATGCATGGAGATCTCATTCATGCACCAGCACAAGATCTTCAACCCATTACGTCACCATGGCCATTTTCACAATGGGGGTTTGATCTAGTGGGTAAAATCAATCCTACTTCTTCCAATGTCCACAAGTTGATCTTAACAGCCACTGAGTACTTTACCAAATGGGTTGAGGCAATTCCTCTTACGTACACCACAGGAAAGAAAATAGTAGTTCATGCTCAATTACATTATCTATAGATACGAGATTCCAATGTGCTTCATGACAGATAATAGGCATCCATTTAAAAAATCAAGAAGTGAAAGAATTGTGTGATAAATTTCAAATACAACAGAGATTTGCCATGCCATATTATCCGCAAAGCAATGGACAAGTAGAGGCAACAAATAAAACAATATTGAAAATCCTTAAGAAAGTTGTCACTGACATAGGACGGGATTGGCATCTCTAGTTAAATCCCGCTCTTTGGGCTTATAGAACAGGAGTACGCACCCCTACAGGAGCAACACTGTATTCCTTGGTCTATGGTATAGAAGCAATACTCCCCATTGAAATTGAAATACTGTCTCTAAGAGTCTCCTTACAGAACATCATATCAGAGGAAGACTATCAGGTAGCAAGATTACAAGAGCTAGAAACTCTTGATGAAAAGAGACAAACAACGTCCAATCATCTACAAGGTTATCAAAACAGACTAAGACGGAGTTATAATAAATGAGTCCACCCACAAAATTTTGAAGTGGGAGGTCTAGTTCTTAAAGAGAATCAAAGGAACCTAGCGGAACGAGAAAAGCCAGCAAAATTTGAACCTAACTGGCTAGGTGCTTTCATCATAACAAGGGTTATAGGCAATGGAGCATATAATTTGGCTACCATGGAGGGAGATCCACTCTTTGACCCTATGAACAATATGAACCTTAGATGATATTATACCTAAGGGCTGGGTAGTTTAGGTTTTACATTCTGCATTGCATATCATATAATTCAAAGAACTGCATCACATATAGTTTCTTTTTCAAATGCACTGCATTCGTAAAGTTTCTGCATTTTCATATAGCAGCATCAATAAAATAAGGCAATTGTTCAAGTTTATCATTCATTTGCATTCAAGATAAACAAGGGTCATATCCTTTCTTAGGTATTCAAACATGAAGTCTTTAAGGTCCTTAGGTCATTCATTTTCAACATTACCTTTTGGCGATGCTTTACTTATGGTTGGGTAGTGATTTCACTATTTGAGACTTGTTAACCCAAAATCTATCAATTGCTATATCTCAAACATATTAAGAAGATCTCTAATTCATTCTAGACACCTAGTTGATTATATGACTAGTGAAAAATCTAAAATTCTACTTCAGCGTCATTGTAATTGTCATACCCAAGTAGGTTTCATTACTTACAAGTCAAGGAAAGAAAATAAAAAGAAAAAGAGCTATGCCAAATATTCATCTCAAGGCGAAAGAGCAATGATATATAACTGAAATATCACACATGCAAGTGCGACAAAAAAAAAGAAGCTTGACTATGGGAACATGCAAGTAACTCCATCAGGGCTATGAACGCCTACTGGCAATGGAGTAATATTTGAGAAATTACAGTCTATAACCTTGTCGGAGCTCTAAAAGCTTGCTAGCAATGAAGCTCTATTCGGGATGCTTTTGAAGTTAGGATAATCCATGTAGCTAGTCATGTAGGATGCTAAGGATCTTTAGTGAACACAAGAGCAGGAATTAAATCATTTGCACACACATGGGCAAAATAAGATCAAAGTTTCAAGAACCAATGGGGAAGTTTTCTGCGTCTCCATTTGTAAATCCTAGTAACTAAGTGTGTTAATTTGAATGTTCCAAGGGACCTTAGGGATCGATTGACCGCTTATCTATGAAATGTTTTGCACCTCCATTTCAATTGGTGTATTACAAAAGGCTAAACAAACATAGTCAACCCTCTTCAAATAGGAAATGCATCTTCATCATGCATATTGCATTAACATAGGTCATGTAAAAAGTTCATTGTCTCCACATGCATTCTACAGATCATCATGTCCTACAGGTCTGCACACTGGGGGCATAACTGAAAAAATCCTAAAAATCAAATACGATCCTTAAAAAATCCTCAAAATCATATACCATCATGAAAAAATCCTAAAAATCAAATATGATCCTAAAAAAATCCTAAAAATCATATACGATCATGAAAAAATCTTAAAAATCATATAAAGTCCTAAAAAAATCTTAAAATTCAAATACGATCTTGAAAAAATCCTAAAAAATCAAATACAATCTAGAAAAAAATCCAAAAACATTCAAATACGATCCTGAAAAAATCCAAAAATATCTGCAAAATGTCCTGAAAAATTCAACCAAAAACATTCAAATATTGATCCACATAATCCAAAAACATCGAAAAAGCTCTTGGAAAAGAATTAAAAAATCGAAAATCAATCAATCAAAAAACTTGCAATAAAATGTCCTGCGAGAAACAAATACCCTAGCAGATATCCAGCAAACACTTCACACGAAGTTAACAAAGGATACGACTATCCAGTCAAACATCTGCAATCAACTGATCAAACTGTCTTATCAATCGTATTATATCTATATCAAAGTGATTATTATCTTGTCTTAAATAGAAGAGGATACACTTGAAATCAAACAGGTCAGTCTTAAACGGGGTCCACAACTTTCTGAGATCATACATTATCAACCATCACATCAAGCAACTGAGAACGAAGGCACAAGGTCAGTATAGTTGCTGAATTTTGTCTATGTCAGTCTTTATCTTTTATCATTTGGCGACAGAATATGTTCCTATGCTACTTAAGGATGTCCTCAAGTGACTAGAGGAGCCATGATGGGTATTATCTTTTTCTTTGTTTGTTGTTTGTGGTGTGAACCGATGAAGTTCTAGGGAAATTTCTCTAGTGGGTGTCTTTGATAGGAGCATTTAGCTATTGAATGCCACACACACCTTGACCCCTAGTGTATTTCCCAAAATAGAGGATTCACTCCTTGTCTGCTACGTGTTTATTTCTACAATGAGATATCTTTACATCTTGTTCCTTATACCCTAATGTACTAAGCTTCATTGTTCAATAATAAGGCTCAGTGATGAATATATGTTGCACAATAAAATATGTGACACAGGTTTGTGATTCTTTCAATTTCATTCTCATCTCATGTGTTTCTTGATAGTCTGTTGATTTCCCATCTTCTCTCTAAATCATATTCTTTCTGTAGACGTATAAAAATGACCATATTCCTAAATGAATATTTTATGTTCATTTCCCTATTTAATTAAATCCAATTTAATTAAATTATCCACATTCTTCTATTTTATTAAATAAATTATTCAATAAAATTCACTATATCCATTTAAATGAATAAATCATTTTATTCAATTAAATCCCCCTAGCCACTTTTAATTAAATTCAAATTTAATTAAAAAGTTATCCTAAATTGAATAAATCAAATTTATTTAATTCCTCCAAATTGCAACCAAATTGAATTAAATCAAATAATTCAATTAAATCCTATTATCCTCCCCATCCACTTGCAAGATCCCAAACCCCTTCCTAATCCCTTCTAGAATCTTCTAATCGATTCTAATTAACCTAAACCCCCTCTAAACTTTGTCACATCCCTAAGCAAAGGGAGGTCACTTCTCAAATGGCCCAAAGTCTTGGATAATCATTGAAGGTTTTCAACCTTCAACCACCAAAACCCTTAAAGTCTTTGAAAACCATTGAAGGCTTCCAACCTTCAACCACTTAATCCCCAAAGTCTCCAATAACCATTAATGGTTATTTCAAACCCTCCCACATGGTTAAAACATTTGTTTTGACTCAACCTCTACCCAACCCAAGGGTCTCATCAGGTCATTAATGCTTTGACCATGATTATCTCTTAATCATTTGCACAAAGGTTTATCTTTGGATTAGATCCTAATTCATTGGGTAAACCTAATTTAGGCTTGACCCTTAGCATTTAGATAACCACGAGGTCTCCTCAGGTCTTTAATGCCTCCAACCTCTTCTTTCAAACCAATCCTATGTTGACACTTGTCACCATTTTATTGGTGCCAATTGTGCACATGGATCCCCAACTTTCAAACTTGACCCTTGATTAAACCTTTCAATCCTGACCATCCATTGCCCTGTTTGTGCTATAAATAGAG
The DNA here is from genome assembly GCF_030272615.1 of Cryptomeria japonica. Classification (NCBI taxonomy): domain Eukaryota; kingdom Viridiplantae; phylum Streptophyta; class Pinopsida; order Cupressales; family Cupressaceae; genus Cryptomeria; species Cryptomeria japonica. The sequence continues at coordinate 622,184,186 of NC_081414.1, read as the reverse complement.
CTCTCATTCCTCCATTTTTAACAATCATCTTTCAAATTTGAAGCATCACACTTATGCTCAAATTCTTTCAAGCTTTTATATCATTTTTATGCTCATCATTTAACCTCTTTTAGATCATAAATTAGACTAATATGCATGCTTAGATTACTTTCTTTATCATCTTAGTTCAATCATAGATTAAATATATCATGCTAGGATAGTATTCATACTAATCTTGTCATCTTATCATTTAGTTTATTGCATTTTAGAATCATACCTAGCTTACAACACATTTCATACTAAATCAATTAAAAATCTCTCTCGTTCTCATATTTGCCATCCCTAAACCATTTTGCTCAGTGATCTGAGAGCAAAACATTGGTTTGAGGGACATTGTGAGATAGAGAACCATGGGACCCTCCTTGGGAAGCTGAGTAACACGTCGTTACTCCATAGCTTGCATCAAGAAGTCCTGTGTGTGTGTGTGGACTAGTAATTTAACCAAATTTTCACATTTTAAGTTTTATTCACCCACTTTTCCCACATACATTTCTAGCGCCCACCGTGGGGCATGACCCCCAATAACACATCGTTTTTTGAATTTGATGACTTTTGCAGGTACGCGGGAAACTAGAATTAGCGCGTCAAAAAGATATTTTAGCGCATCCGCCTAACAGTTTAGCGCTTCTAGCCTATTGTTTAGCGCCTGTGCTTTCTTTCTTAGTGCGTAAAAACTGTTCCTTAGCGCATGATACTATTTGACAAATTTTCCTGTAGGTGTCGATGCCGGCGAAACACATATTAGTGCATGTACCTAACAAATTAGCGCATCCGCCTAACCTTTTAGCGCTTGCCATACATATTCCAGCGCGTTGAAACAAACAGTTAGCGCATCAAAATTCAAATTTTTCGTGCAAAACAGACCGTGGGAAAAACAAAACACAGATTAGCGCGTACGATGCACAGAGTAGCGCATCTGAGTAACAGAATAGCGCAGGGAGAAAAAGCTGTAGCGCATCCGCAGAGTATTGTAGCGCGTACAGTTTGTTCTGTAGCGCGTCACAGACAAAACAAACAAATTTTTTTTTTTTTTTATTGTAACTGAATTAAATTTTTTTTTAGACTTGTGGAAGTCCCTCGAAACAAACTAACAATCTTCTCGTTCTGTTTATTTGCAGGGTTTTAACAGTTTCTTGCAGGTAAAGCGAGGAAGTTTGCTTTTACAGCAAAACGTTTTTCTTTTTGTTGACCTCCAAAAATCGAATTTTCTTTGTTGACAATTTTCTTTTCCATAGATTAGACAATTATTGCTTTGAAAAATTAAAAAGAACATCATACTTTTGTGGAGCAACATTTCTGCATAGTTTTTAGAAAATCACTGCTTTGAAAGACTAAAATAAACATCATTGATTGCTTTGTTTCGAAAGTGGAAGGTATATGCTCTCCCCTTAACTGGGTGATCAAAAAGCCAAACCACTCTTACGCTTTCAGTATTTCAAGCAATTAAAACCTTTAATAGGCCTGCCTTCCCGAGGAGTTGCAATCAACTCTTAAAGACCGTTTATGGCCGGTGTGAAGGGAATGACCTAAGTGGGGAACGAATTTGACGCCAAGAATTCCAACCCACTATAATCAAATGTGGAAAGTGACAAAAGTCCTTTTCAATGGTTGCGCGCAGTGATTAGCCTTCCCCTAGTATCCTCGAGATACGTAAAGCCTTTGTTCTAAAGGTTGGGAAGCCTCCTGAGGGAGTTTATCACTGACGGCCAAACGGGAAGCCTGATTAAGAACCTTAGCATTAGAAACTTTGAGCTGAGTCAGTATCCAAACATTTGTAACATCATAGTGCAAGGGTGGGGAAGAATCCGCCCCTAAGATTACTCACCATATATCTCCCAAGATAACTACTCAACTGTGAAGAAATTCACTTTGGGTTAACTTCTGGCAAAAGGCAAAAAAACGGGCGCCCTCTAGGGGGTGACACGGCTGTTTGAGCTGACGGAGTATCGAGACTAGTGGACTATGATGTTACTTATAACCCTTGAATAAAGAGTCTTTCTGAAGTGTTTATTTTGTATCCAACCTGTTAAAACATTGGGGATTTGAACACATCCTCGACAGAACATACACTTTCTGTTAGATTAGGTGAAATGATTGTACTTTGTGTGCCGTGCTTGCATTTTGTATTTCAGAAAATCATACATCACATTGAAAAATTCTTTCAAACAAAAATCAGAATCCTCACAGAAACAACCAAAAGGAAAAATCAGGGCAGTTTAGCGCGTGAAACAGTTATTTTAGCGCATCCACAATACAAAATAGCGCATACAACAAAAACAGTAGCGTTTCCATTCTAAAGAAAAACAGAGAACAATCCTTTAGCGCGTGCAAAACACATTCTAGCGCGTATCAGGAAAATATTAGCGCGTAGGAATCCAAAGTCAGCGCATTAACAGAAACAGATAACGCGTAGAAGGCACAGTGTAGCGCGTTGTTTTCCCAAAAAACTTCACAACAAATTTCAAATAGCCTGTTTTAGCGCGTGAAACAAACATCTTAGCGCGTGGAATGCCTCTTTTAGTGCATTAGCCGAAACAGTCAGCGCGTATAAAGCCCAGTCTAGCGCGTGGATCTTTCACTTGTTAGAGCAAAATTTTTCCAGAATAATATTTTAGCGCGTAATCGGGGGCAGACTAGCGCGTGTGAGAAACATTTTAGCGCATCAGGAAAATTAGGTAGCGCATTAAACCTCTATTTTAGCGCGTGAGAAAAGGTAGAAAAACAGAGAGTTGAAAAACCAAAAATTTTAAAAATTTCGAAAGTATTTTGAAAACAGTTTTTCATCAAAACACATCTTTTATCAAACCAGAGTGACAAAAACCAGCCATTAAACTATTTCTCAAGTCAAATTTGTGTCAAACAAAGTTGTCCGAATCCGAAAATGAATCGAGCAATAGAGGACGTGTTTCCTATCATAATCCGGAACATTTTCATCATTAGTATCAATCAAATCCTTTAAACATCTTACGGATTTTATCTCCAAAAACACTTGTCTAAAATTTTCCAAATTGTCAAATCCAGTTTCCAGATCAGGAAACTTCTTATCCATATCATTTGACACGCTTTATCATGAAGGGATATCTAAACCTTCATTCTGATAAAGTAAAGATTTGAAAATTTTCAAAACAAGAATCAACTAAATCCAAACAAATCAAAGGAAATCATTGATCACTCATACATGACTAATCCCCTCATTCTGAGAAGAAAGAACCTCTATCGTAACATCACGTTGAAGAAACAGCAACCTAACTTTTCCAAATTCATCAAGAGAAATAAATTTTTATACATCAATCATCAACTCTTCAAATCCCATCGGGTGTTTCTTCATCACGTCAAACGTTATATCCAAAACAAATCCAGTGAATTTGACAAAGAACCCCTGAAAACAAGAGCATACTGTCAAAAGTCTGCTTTTAATCAAAAGATAAACCGCGGAGGAAAGATCAATCCAGCATTCCTACCCGACGAGTGCATCACATATAACACATCTCGACCAGAACCACCAACGCCAGAGCAAAACATCAACGAGGACTTTGTTCCTTTCATCACTGAAAGTTTCTATTGAAATGCCTATCACTCGCTCTCAACGAAACAAACAAAGCGAGACACCCACGGAATCAAGTATGAATCGCAGATTATCAAATCCTTTTGAAGTTCCATCCTCAGAAGATCCTGAAATTACTGACACAATTCTTCAGGAATGTCAAGAAAATCCTTCATTCCAAAAACTTATCGAAAAACTCATGGAAAATGACAAAGAAAAATATCTACTCATGCTTACAAGCAAAGGCGTCAAACTTCCTGAAGATTTCGATGCAAACGTCTTTCAAACATGGTCTCAACAATATACATATCAAGAACAACAAAGGGAAGAAGAAACTCGCGTACCTGAACAACATATTCCAGAGCAACATATACCAGAAATGCGAGTACCTGCATTCGAAACCCCAGAACAACACATACCATTTACTACACCTTTTCAGTTGAGAACAAATACGAGGGAAGAACTCTTCCCTCGGCAAGATAATGCGCCCTTGGTTGCTCTTACTCAACAAATGCAAATGTTGCAAAGACAAATGCACGATATGCAACAAGGGACAACAGTGCGGTACTCTATAAATGAAATCTGTCCTTATCCATTTGACAGAAGCTTAAACATGATACCTTTTCCTCCAAACTCAGACATTCCCAAATTTGATAAATATGATGGGAAAGGTGATCCTCGAGATCATGTTCGAGAATTTTGTACTATGAGTCTTGAATTTGCTCATAATGACACTTATCTGATGAGCTTATTCCCGAGAAGCCTGGGAGGACAAACAATGGAATGGTTATCCAAGATTACACCACCTGTTAGATCATTTGACGAATTGGTTAACAAATTCATCACCCATTATTCTTACAACATCCAACATGCCATAACCATGCTAGATATTTGCAACACCAAACAAAAGAACAATGAAACATTCATGATATTCCTTCAACGTTGGCGACGCATGGTATCAAGATATCCTCGAGATATTCTTGAAAAAGAGAAAATGGAAATCTTCATTGATAACTTGAATGGTGAGATGAGTTATAGACTCAAACTTCAATGCATACCATCTTTTGAGAAATTGATCGAAAATGACATCCAAGTAGAGGAAGCTTGTGTCAAAAAGGGAACACTTAAGTTCTACAAAGAGGGCACAAACTCATCAAACTACAATAACCAAAACAACACCAATCTAGACAAAACTCGATTTTGGACTCGAAACAAAAACGAAGGCAACAATGAATCATATGATCCCAAATCTAAACAGCCAGTGCTTGCCTTATCAGGAAATACTCAAAATATGAAAAATCCTAAAAATGCTACTCCCAGTGCTAACACATATGCACCAAACAATGCTCAAGGACAACTCAATACCAACAACGCCAACGATAATCAAAACAAAAACCTGAATCCAAGGCCTAACAACAATCTACACAACAACACCAACAATTTCCATAAGCGTATCTTCACACCATTGGGTCAATCATTAGAGTCCGCATTCAGAGAACTGTTGGCAAACAAGATTCTTTCTTTGCCTCAAATCAACAATTATGAACCCCCAATCAAACCACCTTGGTGGAATGATTCACACTATTGTGATTTTCATCGAAACAAAGGTCATAGAACAAACGAGTGCATGATATTGAAACACATAATCCAAGATATGATTGATCGAGGTGACTTAACGGTGGATGGTCTCAAAACAAATAATGATCACGAAGCCTTCAAAGATCATCTCCCAAATTATAACAAAGATGGAGCATCAACTTCAAATGATACCCGCGGAGCTCGTATTAATCACATCTACAACAACACAATCAATCACATATCAGCCGAAGACCATCAAGTCAATGTTATAACCATTCGAGATAAACGTGATCATGAATCTATTAATGTGACAACCCGGACTCAGAAATATGTCTTGAAAGGACATACTGCACCTCCAACTACCACACCAAAGATCCAATACGACTTAGTTAATCAACTACGCAAGACTCCAGCTCAGATATCTATCCTGGAATTGTTGAAACTATCTCCAAGACACAAAGACATATTGGAGCAAGCGCTATTAGAAACAAATGTACCTCAAAATCTGGATATAGACAAATTCCAAGCCATGGTTGCCCACATGACAGAATCTCATAACCTCACCTTCTCAGAGCATGATAATACTTCATTGAGTCATCCGCATAATACTCCTCTACATATTGAAGTCATTGTTTGCAAACACCGTGTCAAAAGAGTCTTAATAGATGGAGGAGCCGGACTTAATATATGTACTTTAAAGCTTATCCGTGCACTAGGTTTCTCAGAAGAATCTATTGATCCTTGTAAAAGGATTACCATAAAAGCATATGATGATGAGGAAAGGTCCTCTAAAGGAACAGTGATATTGCCTATTCAAGTAGGACCAGTGCAAAAAGATACTATATGTCAAGTCTTAGATATTGATCTCACCTACAATATCTTATTAGGCCGACCCTGGATACATGAAATGCAAGCAGTACCTTCTACATATCACCAGTGTGTCAAGTTTCCTTATGATGGACAGGAAATCTCCATATCAGCTGATCACAATCCATTTCAACATTGCAATGCAATGGGGGCAGCCCAAGACAGTTTGGTTCCTTATAACAGAGAAAGGCAGCGGTCTTCAACATCTGATCCACCAACAGCAAAATCCAACTCCTTATGGGGAGACTTCAAACAGAAAATGCAAATCAAAGACCAAGGCATGGGCGGATACTCTATGGAGCCTTTATGTTTAACCAGATTACCAACATCACCTAGATCGCATGGTTTACCTACTATATCAACACATCTGGCAACTCAGCCCATAACTAAATTTGATGGTACCTTCATCCAATTGGGGACTCTAGCACATGAATCAGAAGATAAGGATGTTCTTAACTGGCTATACAAAGATGAAGAAGAAGCTAATAGAGTGGTTGCTCTAGACATTGTTCTACCGACGCACCTATATGGAAAAGGCTACTTGATTATGAAACAAATGGGATATGGCGGTAAAGGACCTATTGGGAAATGCCAAGAAGGAGTCACTGAACCTATAGATCTTCCTTCACAACCTAGTAGAAATAAAGCAGGATTAGGTTCTAAATTCACTTTCCTATTGAAAAAGCCGCCACACACAAATACAAAACCTCAATGGAAGAAAAAGAAGAAATACAAGGAAGAATCTTGGCAGGAAGCTCTCTTTGAATCAACAGAAACAATCCGCAAGGCATGAGAGCGTCAAGATCAGAAGATATATCAGGGAAAGCTTTTGAATCATAAGAAGGCCATATCTGCAGCAGTGGCTCATATTCACACACCAATGGCTCAAGAACAAATCATGTCATCACAAGAAACCATCATTCCTCCCCGGGGAAGCACAATCTATGAACAAATCCAGACTATAGAAGATGGATCGGATACAGAATCAACACAGAATATCAAAATAGTATCCATCATCAAGGATTTGTTTTCACCATACAACATACCTGTTTACAGCACAGATAGAATTTGGGATGATACCTATGAGACAGATTCAAATGAATATGAATGGGGTGCTTGCTCTGATACTACTACAAATATCCCAGATGATACTGATTTCATATCCATCTCTCAAGAAGAACATAACGCAGAAGATAGACCTCTTGAATTTGGACCACAACATATCTATGACGTTCAGGAAAGCGAACATAAATATTACGAACAAGTCTATGTAGAAGATGATACCATCGAAGACCTCGATGAAACCCTAAACTTCTTTAAAAACAAGACCCATCACGATGATAACTCTATACTAACACTTACAGTAGCTGAACTTGACCTGCCCAATGATTCCTTATCACTTGTCTTCCCTGATCTCATCGACTGGACTGAACCTGAGACTCATGATATCCCATTTTTTCCAGATGATGAATCTATTATCCACTACCTATGTACCGTAAATCCCGAAACAGGCTCTACCAGTGAACCGAATACCGATGTCTGTTCTTCAGGGAGTGCCAAGTCTCTTAGTCGCAAAAATGAATCAAATAATGAATCTAATGCTGAAAACCAGTCAATGGCAGCAATGGATCCCAAAAAAGTAAAAATAAAGGACGTATCTAAGGGTGAAAACCTTTTTAAGGCACCTAACGATGGGAGACTTGACACTCTTCCTGAACATTTTCATGAACGATCACCTATATTGATTGAGCCCACTCAATCAATCAACATTGGTACCACTGAAGCAGCCAGAAACATTCACCTTGCGGAATCTCTGACAGAAGAGGAAAAATTGGCATTCATCATCTTCTTTAAAGGACAACAAATTAATTTTGCATGGTCATATGCTGATATGCCTGGAGTAGATCCACACTTAATCATGCATCACTTGTCCATCTCTGCAGGAGTCAAGCCAGTCAAGCAGAAACTACGAAAGATGAATCCACAGGTAGCACTCATGGTCAAAACGGAATTAAAGAAATTATTAGATGTCAGATTCATCCGACCTATTGACTATGCAGAATGGATTTCCAACATTGTTCCAGTCTCAAAACCAGATGGTAGTATCAGAATATGCACCAACTTCAGAGATGTCAATAAAGCTTGCCCAAAGGATGACTTTCCTCTGCCAAGTATTGATATAATTGTAGATCTCACAGCAGGCCATGCAATGCTCTCCTTAATGGACGGTTTCTCAGGCTATAATCAAATCAAAATAGCTCCTGAAGATCAAGACAAAACAACATTCACCTGTCCTTGGGGAACATACTGTTGGAATGTTATGCCTTTTGGCTTAAAGAATGCCGGAGCCACTTATCAAAGAGCAATGACAACCATATTCCATGATATGATGCACACATTTATGGAAGACTATGTGGATGATTTACTAGCAAAATCTTACACCAGAGCTGAACATCTTGGCATCCTGACAAAGATTTTTGATCGGTTGCAGAAATTCAAAGTCTGACTCAACCCTAAGAAGTGTGTCTTCAGGGTTACATCAGGCAAGTTACTAGGTTACATCGTCTCAGCTAAAGGTATTGAAGTTGATCCAGCAAAGGTCCAAGCCATCATGGATATGCCACCACCAAAGAATATCAGTCAACTTCGATCTCTCCAAGGACAACTTCAATCAATCAGGCGATTCATCGCTCAACTAGCAGATAAAAGTTTGCCATTTAACCATTTGCTACACAAAAATGTGCCATTCAAATGGGAGACTAAATGTGCAGAATCTTTTTACCAAATTAAACAGTACTTGATGAATCCACCAGTTCTAGTACCACCAATTGCAGGAAAGCCTCTTATATTGTATATCTCAACAACAGATGTTTCACTGGGGGCACTATTGGCACAAGAAGATCAACAAGGAAAGGAACACGCCATATATTACATCAGTAGAACATTGAATGGTTATGAACTCAATTATACATTCATTGAAAAGGCTTGCCTAACAGTTGTTTTTGCATCTCAAAAGTTCCGACATTATATGCTAGCACACACTATCAAGCTAGTAGCCAAAATTGATCCTCTCAAGTATCTACTCAGCAAGGCAGCTCTCACAGGCCGATTGGCTAAATGGGTTATGATTCTCAGTGAATTTGACATCCACTACACAGAAAGACGAGCTATCAAAGGACAAGCAATTGCAGATCAGCTGGCTGAAGCACCGCTACCAGGAAAACAAACCATGGACATTGAATTTCCAGACAGGGATGTTTTTGCTCTTTCCTCCAAACAATGGACCCTATACTTTGATGGATCCTATACACAACATGGTTCAGGGGCCGGCATTCTATTCGTCACCCCTGAAGGACACACTGTGCCGAGATCATACAGACTTATGTTTCCATGTACAAATAATATGGCTGAATATGAAGCATTGGTCATAGGCATCAAAATGGCTGTCGAATGGAAAATCATAGAATTAAAAGTCTACGGAGACTCACAACTGGTCATCAATCAAATCAACAACAACTATCAGACAAAGGATGACAAGCTTCTACCTTACAAACGGATGGTGGATGACTTCAAATAGTATTTTGTGCACATCACCTTTGAACAAATACCAGGGTTGAACAACAAAGCAGCCGATGCAATGGCTACGATCGCTTCATTACTACAAATTCCAGGACAACAGAGTCGTTATGAGTTCCTGGTAGAGCAACTGTTCTCCCCCGCTTATGACCACTCTGAATCCCAGGTTATATACGCCTTAACCGGTTCAGATTCTCCATTATATGGACCAATATACGACTACCTCAAGCATAATATCTTACCCATTGACCAATCCCGTAACCAAAAATGTAACTTTATCCGACAAGCTGCCCGTTACACCCTTACCGCTAATACCTTATATCGTCGAGGTCTAGATGGTACTCTTCTTCGTTGTCTTGATCACAATGATTCTGATTCAGCTTTACACGAGCTTCATGAAGGTATTTGTGGCACACATTCAAGTGGCACTACTCTTGCTAAAAAGCTTCTACGAATGGGATACTACTGGCCTACAATGGAGAAAGACTCATATCATTTCGCCAATAAATGTCCTAAATGCCAAATCCATGGCAATCTGATACATGCACCAGCACAGGAACTACAGCCATTTACAACATCCTGGCCCTTTTGTCAGTGGGGATTGGACCTAGTAGGCAAAATACATCCTTCATCTTCAAATGGACACAAGTTCATTATAACTGCAACAGAATACTTTACCAAATGGATTGAAGCAGTTCCCATGACTACAGTGACTGGGAAACAAATTGCCTCTTTTATCCTGAATTATCTAATCTACAGATATGGTATTCCAAGTTCAATCGTCACAGATAATGGGTGACCTTTCAAAAACCAAGATGTGCAGGAACTATGTGAAAAATTCAAAATCCAACATCGGTTTTCTACACCATACTATCCACAAGGCAATGGTCAAGCAGAAGCATCTAACAAAATGATCCTAAAAATTCTCAAGAAAACAGTGAATGATGCAGGCAAAGATTGGCACGTACAACTCAATCCAGCACTTTGGACCTACAGGACCAGCATTCGCACACTTACAGGGGCAACACCATATTCATTGGTATATGGATCAGAGGCTATTTTACCCTTGGAGGTAGAAATTCCATCTCTTAGAGTCTCTTTGAAAGGTTTGATCCCAGATGAAGAGTATCGAGTTAACCGATTGCAAGAACTGGAACTATTAGATGAAAGACGCCAACATGCTTATACTCATCTCAAAGCATATCAACAACGCATGTGCAGGAGCTACAATCATAAGGTCATTCCTCGTAACTTCAAGGTTGGTGATCTAGTCCTAAAAGAAAATCCAAGAAACCAGCAAGATAGAGAAAAGAAAGGGAAATTTGAACCTAACTGGTTGGGTCCCTATGTCATCATTTCAGTCTATGGATCAGGTGCCTATCAACTAACAAATTCTAAAGGAGATGTGCTCGATGATCCAACTAACAACATTCATCTAAAGAAGTACTATACTTAAGGTAGCCTAGTGCACGGAAAAAGCCAAAAACAAACAAAAAAATCAAAAAATCCAGAAAAAGAAAAAATACAAAGTACAATAAAAACAAATGGTGAAAACCTGGTAAACAGGCGCCCTTGTGAAAGGCCGGCTCCTTTATCTATATCCATACCATTTTATCCATCAAAACATTATCGGCCATCGCCCGACACTTAGCATATATCCATTCAGGACATACTTAGCGTAGTCACTATCCTGAGTTATCCATCTCTATCTATTCTCTTATCGCATTTCACCATGGCTTGGAAATCACTGTACATAATCGTATCCAGAGGTACACTCAGCTAGGGGCATTGAATTGTTCAAAAACTTGCAAACATTCAAGACATGCCAACTATTGCAAAACCTCAGACACAGGACATCCAACAAACACAACTACACTTCATCGCAACAACTAAAACCACAAACAATACACAAAAATCTCAAGGATGGATCATTTTCTGAAGTACTAAATGTTGCATTATCGCATTAAAGTCTTGATTATTTTGCATTTTGAACTTTTTAAATAAATTGGAATCTTCTCCTTATCTCATCAAAAGCTTCAAAGCCAGAGATCATGAGGAACTTCCAAAATTTTCTTAGTCTTCTGTCTGGGAGGTGATCACTTGTACTGTGTGAATATTTGCCTCGAGACGTGATCCATATCACTGAAGGCCTAATTCCATTTCACGCATATAAATGATCTACTCTTGTATGTTTACACAAAACGCACTCAGGTCGTCCTGGTTCAATTATACCTTGACGCTTGTGCTATCTTGCAAAATTAAAAAACATGTAAATTTTACTCAGGTCATTATGGTTCAATTATACCATTATGCTTGTATAAATTTTCAACATATCCAAAAATCAATAAATGCTCCATGATGATATTTACACACATTACATCAAATATATAAACATTACATCATCATATAAAAAGAAGTAGCACACATAAAAATGCATCCATAAACACATCACATCGATCAAAAATGGTGCTCTATATATATATATCTCTCAAAAAATGATCAAAATCTACAAAATGTGTCAAAACTGTGTCCAGTACAAAGAATACACTGCTCAAAATACAATAGAGACCAAGTCTCTCAAGTGTGACTATCCCCTGATGGAGATGGTCTAGCTCCTGATGCACCTGCTCCTGGATCTCCAGGAGGATCCTATCTAGCTCCCGATACACTCGCCCCCGGGTCTGCAGGAGGATCCTGTCTCGCTGGCCCTGTCACTCCTCGGCTCTCAGATCATGTCCCGGCAGTTCGAGATCGACTCAATCTCGACTGTGCAAATCTCTCAACACGTCGCTCTCTAGGTACTGCAGCCTCATAGTGCCGCCTGTAATACTCAGCCTCCTGGACACTCTGTGTCAGCTCTCTCAGGGTGTCTCTCAAGGGACCACCCGCCGCTGCTCTCTGCACGGTCGCTGAGGCTTGCTCTGCTCGACCCCGCCGCTCTATCTCCGTGTCTCTCTCAGTAGTCAACTGAGAAATCTGCCGCTGATAAGTCAAAATCTGTGCCTGCAGCTGCTGCACAGTGATCTGCAGAGTTCGGATCTGAGCATTCTCTACGTGACCCGGCACTCGAACCCGCAGTGGTACCTGTGCTGGCGCCACTCCTCCCACTCAGCCTGTCCTAGGTGCGGGAGGTGGGAGTATATCTACCCTCCTCCTCTGTGCTGGTCTACCCACCTCCTCCTCTCCTCCCACTACAGCTAGCACCTCTGTCACTCTCCCCTCTCTCCCAGCTCCAATGGCCAATCCTCCTCTCCCCCTCTCAATCCTGCCCTGCCGTACCGCTCTTTGCACACCTCTACCTCCCCTCCTCCCTCTCCCTCCTCCATCATCCCCATCATCCCCATCATCTCCCCCATCTCCCTCCTCTCCATCTGAATCAAATGCCGGTCTCATCTCCTCTGGATCTGAGATCCTCACCACGGTCCGAGCAGCAAACAAACGAGCAAACTTGTCGGTCATGCCAGCATCCTGTATCTCTGGGGCATAATCCCAGATCTGTCCGGCCAGCCCTGTGAACTCCTCAATGGCCACAGTACTATCAATGGTCGGCCCCCAATCGGCCACATCCTGCTGACGCCGTGCATACAAGCACGCCCCCTGCGGAATCCCCTGCTGCCTCCCGAACTGTCGCAAAACTCGGGTAACCACAAACCGCTCAATAACGAACGGAGTCCTCCCAATCAGATACCTCATCATGAAAACGAACGACATCTCCATCCCATCCTCGGCCCATACCTCGCAGCCTATATACGGTCTTCAGGTGACCGTATCTATATCATCAAATACTCTCCTCCAATGCTCTAGTTTGCCCAACTTACGCTGGACAACTAGGCCTCTATATCGATAAGCATAAGCAGCACCTACAGGCCTATCCTTGTCTGCCAGTGGCCTAGCTGCTGGAATGTGCTCCCAGCACCACACCTGTAAAAGGGTCACCCCTGCTGATAAACTCCCATAACCGAGGTATACTACTTCATGCAGGCTCCTGTAAAGGTGGGCCAACATCGCTGACCCCCACGCAAACCTCCGACCCTGTGTGACCATCTGCTCCAGAACCAGCCCCCATCCCACTGAAAATCCCTTTGACCTGCGATCAGGACAAAGGAATCCCCCAATAAATCCTGCCAGTACAGATGGCAGCGGTGCATAATCTAAATCCAAAAACTCCTGCCAAGGGATCTCATAGCTGCAGACACTCTCATCATGAAATATGCGGCGCAGTGCCTCTGTGCCGCCCTCCTCCGTCTGCTCATACGGTAATATAGCCCCCACCACAGGAATCCACAATATCCGGTAACAATCCTCCGGTGTCACTGTCATCTCTCCCGTGGCAAAATGAAAGGTGTTCGTGTCGCTATGCCACCTCTCTGCCAAAGCTGTCAACAGTCCCCGGTTCACAGTGAACCGCGACATATCAAGAAGCGAGGTCAATCCACATCTCTCAATAATATCCAAGTCTGCCTGTGATAGACGTGGTATCAACGTCCATGGTCTCGGGAATCTCTCCCTCGACTGCACGATACCCAATCGCTCCTGTCAACAAACAAAACATATCCAATATTAGTTTCTACATCAACACAAAGATATCAAAATAAAACTTACATCAAAAACATGAAAAAATTTGCTCATCTACAATCAAAGTTCAAAATCCTATCATTTCATATCAACTTGTAAAACAACTCAAGTTCTCAAAAACCATATCAAAACTTGTAAAACAACTCAAGTACCACAATCACATAAACTTGTCAAACAACTCAAGTTTCTCACCCATATCAGCTTGTAAAACAACTCAAGTTTCCAACCCATATCGGCTTGTAAAACAACTCAGGCTTTCACACACATTGAACTTGAAACCGGTAAAGCAAATAATCATATTCTGATAAACACAAATAGCTTGATATCTATACATAACTTGGAAAATTGCACATCAAAACAAGTTATACAAATACTCATCTTGGATAAATGCATCAAAAACATGACAGGCACACAAAAACACAACTTTTCAAAATCTGCCAAAACTACAAATTTTTCATGGATGCGCTAAAACAGACCTCCAATGTGCTAAAACAATCCCACGTGCTAGACTGCTTGTCCTACGCGCTAGCTTATCTGCCCTATGCGTTAGATTATGTCTAAGCGCTATTCTTTTCTTCCTCTGCACTATCTAATTTGCCCTATGCGCTAGATTATGTCTACGCACTACTCTTTTCCTCCATTGCGCTACCCAATCTAATCTATGCGCTAGACTCTGTCTACGCGCTAATCTACCCTCCCTAAGCGCTCCCCTTTTCATCCTATGCGCTAGGTTAGTCCTACGCGCTAATCTACTCTTCCTAAGCGCTACCCTTTCAGCCCTATGCGCTAGGTTATACCTACGTGCTAAACCCCTTGCTCCATGTGAACTTCTACGACTCCTATGCGCTAGGTTAGTCCTACGCGCTACCCTGTTAGTCCTACGCGCTATTAAACGCAACACCTGCACTATTCCACGTGCACGCGCTAGCCTAAATGACCTATGCGCTAGCAAAATAATTTCGGACGCAACCCCTAAAATTGACCTCTATGCGCTACTCTATACTTCGTATGCGCTACATTAGACCTTAGACGCGCTAAAACGATTTGTCCGAACTTTAAAATTCAAAAAAAAGCTAAAAATGACAAAACAAAAAATCCAAAAGGGGTCAAAGATGTTGACTTACTGGTGGACCACGCGCTACTGGTCTCCGGTACCTCCGAACGCGCTCAAAATGGTGTCTGTGATAGGGAATAGGCATTTTCTCTCCAGAGCAAATTCTCTTTTCTTTCAAAGTCAACAAGCACAAATGACTTTAAATCAAGCCCTTTTCCTCTTTTATAGGAGGAAAATGAGATTAGGGTTAGCCAACTGGACCTGTAATATGGTCGCGGTCTCCCCTATACCAAAACATTTGTAATTTATCGGGAGATGAATCAATTTACACACTTTCTACAAACACGGAATCCTACACATCATACCAACTTCATCAATTTAAATAAATTTTTTTTCAAAAAATATTGATTCATCTCCCGAGGGGGCATCACATCAAATATCGAATCTGAGGCATGACTTGCAAATTAAAAGAGCGACACAAAAATTGCATTTGATCATAAATCATGATAAAGCATCATTTTCTTTGAAATAACATGTGCACACACGTCACTTCAAAGAGGGGCAAAATGTAGACGTATAAAAATGACCATATTCCTAAATGAATATTTTATGTTCATTTCCCTATTTAATTAAATCCAATTTAATTAAATTATCCACATTCTTCTATTTTATTAAATAAATTATTCAATAAAATTCACTATATCCATTTAAATGAATAAATCATTTTATTCAATTAAATCCCCCTAGCCACTTTTAATTAAATTCAAATTTAATTAAAAAGTTATCCTAAATTGATTAAATCAAATTTATTTAATTCCTCCAAATTGCAACCAAATTGAATTAAATCAAATAATTCAATTAAATCCTATTATCCTCTCCATCCACTTGCAAGATCCCAAACCCCTTCCTAATCCCTTCTAGAATCTTCTAATCGATTCTAATTAACCTAAACCCCCTCTAAACTTTGTCACATCCCTAAGCAAAGGGAGGTCACTTCTCAAATGGCCCAAAGTCTTGGATAACCATTGAAGGTTTTCAACCTTCAACCACCAAAACCCTTAAAGTCTTTGAAAACCATTGAAGGCTTCCAACCTTCAACCACTTAATCCCCAAAGTCTCCAATAACCATTAATGGTTATTTCAAACCCTCCCACATGGTTAAAACATTTGTTTTGACTCAACCTCTACCCAACCCAAGGGTCTCATCAGGTCATTAATGCTTTGACCATGATTATCTCTTAATCATTTGCACAAAGGTTTATCTTTGGATTAGATCCTAATTCATTGGTTAAACCTAATTTAGGCTTGACCCTTAGCATTTAGATAACCATGAGGTCTCCTCAGGCCTTTAATGCCTCCAACCTCTTCTTTCAAACCAATCCTATGTTGACACTTGTCACCATTTTATTGGTGCCAATTGTGCACATGGATCCCCAACTTTCAAACTTGACCCTTGATTAAACCTTTCAATCCTGACCATCCATTGCCCTATTTGTGCTATAAATAGAGCTCTCATTCCTCCATTTTTAACAATCATCTTTCAAATTTGAAGCATCACACTTATGCTCAAATTCTTTCAAGCTTTTATATCATTTTTATGCTCATCATTTAACCTCTTTTAGATCATAAATTAGACTAATATGCATGCTTAGATTACTTTCTTTATCATCTTAGTTCAATCATAGATTAAATATATCATGCTAGGATAGTATTCATACTAATCTTGTCATCTTATCATTTAGTTTATTGCATTTTAGAATCATACCTAGCTTACAACACATTTCATACTAAATCAATTAAAAATCTCTCTCGTTCTCATATTTGCCATCCCTAAACCATTTTGCTCAGTGATCTGAGAGCAAAACATTGGTTTGAGGGACATTGTGAGATAGAGAACCATGGGACCCTCCTTGGGAAGCTGAGTAACACGTCGTTACTCCATAGCTTGCATCAAGAAGTCCTGTGTGTGTGTGTGGACTAGTAATTTAACCAAATTTTCACATTTTAAGTTTTATTCACCCACTTTTCCCACATACACTTTCTAATATTAATTCTTTCATCAATCTCTTCTCTCTATCATCTTACTAACATTTCTTCAAGGTACATCTAAGTTAAATTTTTTTTCTGGCATTATCATACAAAAAAATATATGCATTCATAAAGATACCATTGCATTCATAAACATTAGTTAACATGCATTCATATAGATACCATTGCATTCATAAACATTAGTTAATATGCATACATTATAGATACCATTGCATTCATCAACATCATTGATATATACATGTAGTAACCATTGCATTCATGAATCATATAGAATCAAATAGATATACATCATATAACTCATAGCATCATATAAGCATACATGGAAAACAAAGCATAAATAGATAGTTGCCAAAAGCTGCATATCATATATATATAACACAAAAATGATAATGTGTATGAATACAATAAACAAGCCTGAAGGCTCAAATAACATGATCAAAATGTCTCAACCAACACTGCCTCTGTCAGTGGGTGGATCCTGTCCACTAGGTCATGTCCCAGGATGTCGAGGTGGTCCCATAACACCACCACTACTAGTCCGTCGAGAAGTAGATCAACTTGATCTCCTCCCCATAAAGGCACTAAAACTAGGCTGTCTCTGACCCTCAGGGATAGCTCTCTCATAAGCCCGTCGATAATAAATATCCTCCCGTGCAACAACAAAATATCTATTTGCCTAGCCACGTGCCTCTATTGTTGGTCCAAACAGCTGATCATATGCATCCTTGGTGATCTGAGCTCTCCTGACTGCCTCATCTCTCTCCCTCTAGAGACGATCCCTCTCAGCCTGTAAAGCACCGTAGTCTACATGGTGGACCTCTCACTCGACATCTCATCTAGCGACCTCCTCCTCCAAACTCTGAATCTGCACTCTAAGAATTTGTGGATCGTCCTCATCCCTATCGCCCACCTATCCTCTCCCACCCTCTACAGTAGGAACGTCCTCTAGCTCTGACATATCATCATCATCGTCTCCATCCTCACAGCTTGATGACTCTGAAGAATCATTGCTATCCACACTGCTGATAGAATCATTGTCTCTACCAATGTCTACATCCTCGTCTCCACCTCCCTCATCCTCTCCCTCCGCTCCTCCATCTCCCTCAGCTCCTCCCTCGACTCCACCTTCCTCTCCTCCTCTAACTCTCTCCCCCAACTCTAGCCTCAATCTCAGCCTAGGATGTCAAATCTGTTGTGCTGTAATAGGAACAACAGGATTAGTAAGTGGAATAGGCCTATATCTGGCAAACCATGCATCATACTCTGGCATAGTCCTTAGATCTGCTACACCTCTACCCCAACCCTAGAGTAATAGTTGAAGAGCATCAAACTCAGCATAAGCAACATGCAGCTGTATGCACACCCCCTAATCAGATTCCTCCCGAGATACACAAGCAAAGTAAGCAGTAGCAACTGGTGTCACCTATACCTCTCCAAACTATCTCAATACCCGACCTAGGAGATACATCTCTATAATCCGCTGTGTCTCAAAATTCCTACCGATCAGATACCTCTGCTGTTTGCAGAAAGGCAAGTATACTATGTCATTCGCCCAACCAAGGCAATCTAAGTAAGGTCTCCAAATAAAATGTTGAAGTATGTCAAACTGATGCCTCCAATACAAGGTGTTACCTGAACCCTTGTGTCTGATACTTGCTGTGTACCTAGAAGCATAAGGCTCACCAATCTGCAAATCAACACGAGTAACATGCCTTGAAATGGAAATATAATCCCATGCCCAAGTCTGGAGCAGAGTCACACCACAACTGAAAGACCGATACCCAAGATATACAATCCCATGCATTTGATAATATAACATGGCAAGAAGTCATTGACCCCATGCATATACTTGTTGATGAACAATCATATCATGGAGCACTCTGCCCCAGCCCATTGGAAATCTGTGACCTCATCTGTCAGGTATCAACAAAACACCAACAATATTTCATAGTACAATAGTCATGTCATCATAATCTAAACGGGCCCAAGGGATGTCATATTGACCACTGATCTACAAGTCCTATATCTCACACTCGAAAAGTGCACACAATCCAGTAATGCCATCATCATGGTCATAAACAACTCTCTCACCATGAATCGAAATATGCAGTATACACCATACATCCTCTAAGGTAATGGATGCCTCCCCAATTGGAAGATGGAAAGAACATGTCTCGGAATGCCACTGCTCTATCAATTCTATAATCATGGCCCTGTTGGCTGTAACCTCTGGTAACTGTAACACATAGTACAAACCAAGCTGTCGGATATGCTCAATCTCCTCATCAAGTAAATCAACATGAAGATCAAGTCCACTGGGTCTGCCTTGTTGGCAGTATAACACTCCAATGTTCTCCTGCAAAGAGAAAAAGTTCAAAATATCAGATATCAGATTATGAGAACATAAAACAAAAAAAATTTATCAGACGCATGACAAAAAAAATTCACATACAACGAATGCATGACATTTACTACTAATGCAGTACAATTATGGCTTATGCATAATGAAATGAGCACATGCGTAACATTAAACACTATTGCATAAATAAATTAATGAATGCAGTATGATTAGAACTAATGCATAACATTATGAGCGTTTGCGTAACATTAAGTACGAATGCGTAAAAACCGACAGGTTATTGCATGATGCAAAGAAAAAATTGAACACTGAATTTTTTTTGAAAAATAACAAAAAACAGGCAAAAAATCAGGAAAAAAATAAAAAAATACCATGCTGCCAGTCCCAGGAGGTCTCTGATATGAATGTACTAAGTCAGACAGGTGCAATCGAGCTATATAACCAGCCATGAAGATCAAATACTCGCAAGAAAGCACAAGATTTACAAAGAAAACATAGAACTTACCAAATACCAAATGAGCAAATGAAAACCTAAATTCTCTATTTATAGCTCAAAATTAGGGTTTTTTGACACCTTCACGCCTGTGGTCCCCATCGGCTTCAAACAACTTGTAGCCTACTCAAACGATCTTGAAATCGCATGAAACTTCACACGATTGCTTATTATACTAATATCAAAAACATGGTCTCAATTTTTGAATTTTTTGACAACCTTTTCCGAGGGGGCATATTTACACTATATAGTGGTACCAAGGCAGATTGGGGGAAAAAATCTCATTTTCTTTGAAACAATGTCGTTCTGACATTGTCTGAAAGAGGGGAAAATGTAGACACCTAAAAATGTCTCATTGATAATGTACTAATTATTCCTCTAATTGATTAAATAATTCTTTAATTCTTTAATTAAGTTAATTAATCATATTCTTCTAATTTCATATTTCCTCATCATCTTACTGATTATTCTATTTCCTATTCTATCATCATTTAATCATTTTAACCATTTTCTAAATATTAATTAAATATTTGTTATTTAATTAATTCTGATTAATTCCATAATTTTTAAAATCTTTATTATTTAAATAATTCTATTCTCAATTTCTATCTCTAATCATCTAATCATTAACCCTTTTCTAAATATTAATTATTTAATTAATTGTAATTTAATCCTTTAATTTAAATAATCTTTATTATTTAATTAAATTCCATTTCTAAATAATTAAATAGTTTCTTTGAATTATTTAATTAGCTAATTAATTCTTCCAATTCCAAAACCCCAAATTCTAATTTCATTTAATTAATTCTTCCAAATTCAAATACATGTGCATGATTTCAAAAACCAAATTGAAAATCAAAGTCAAGTTCTAAATATATTCAAATACTGAATTGAATTAAAATAAATTTAATTATTTGAATTAAATTTCATGCAAAGATTAAATTGAAAATCTAAGTTAAAGTGCAAGCACATGTTAAATCAATTAATTCAATCAATTAATTAATTAAATCATTTATCTCTCTAGTCTCTATTTCCATCTTCTAGTTCTCTTTGTCATCTTCTTGATTTCCTCCAATCATTCTTTTTCTTCCCTCAGTTAGCTTTTTCCCAATCAGTTGACTCAATTAATCTATTCAATCTATTCTGTTTCACCTCCAAGTCAGTAGTTCAACTATCAATCAGCATGTGAGCTCACCTGAGTTCCACCTCTTGATCGTTCTGTTCTACCTTTTAATCAATCTCTTCCAAAAATCTATAAATTAAGCATTCGATCCTCACAATTCCTTTGAATCACGAACTTTGAATCTTTGTGTCAATTGCAGGTTGTCAGTGCAATATTTGAGAGCCATCATACCATAGAGAGGAGAAGAGCAATGGAAATCATATGCGATCATGGAATAAGGAGTTTTGATTAATATATTTTACATTCCTATTTCTTGATTGCATTATTTAATTGGTTTTATGTTTGGATTGCTTAGATAGTTAAGGAATTCATGATTGTCCTTATTTCCTATTTAGCAATGATGAATTTGAGCATAGCATAGAACCTTCCCTATTTCTGAAATAAATCTTGTAAGAAATACCATATGCCACTTACCTCACAATGAGATTGATAATCTTGTTGATCAACAATGCTCTTTGATCACCCGTCATACTGATTAGGGTTTCAACTTCCTTATCCTTTATATATTTCTTAACCAGAATAGATTTGTTGTTGCATAAACCAGTAATGCTCAAAATAATCTTTCATGATTAGATAGGGTTTATCTAACATGATCCAATCATTCTACACATGAATAAGAATTACTCTAATCACCTCATCATCATCAAACCAGAGAAAATCAGTCCATAAATTTCAATCCTCCATGCTTGAGCTCCTTAATATTTTCTTAATATTTTGTAAATATACATCACTCAAGCTCTTTCCCACCTTTTTGATCTCTTCAAGGTTAAATTCATGTAGAAATACATTCTCTGCAATTTGAAAATCTCCACTACTTGATTCTCTGACTATCATATTGGCTTCCATGACTAGTCACTCTGCTTCTTTGCTCTTTTCTCTTCAACTTCTCACAACCTTTTTAAGCACTATTACCATGATAAAGAAAAATGATCTCAGGCATCGATACTTATCTTGCCAAAAATCCCCTTTTAGGGTTTTGCCACCAAAAGGTGTCTTGTCAATGATGTCAACAAAAATTATTGAATTACCGAAGAGCCTCTCCAACACAATCATGTCGGAACAACGACATGAACCAACTCAGAAGGGGGGACCAAAATATTTTCTTGAAAAACTCCCCCTGAGCTGAAGCAAAAATGCTTAGTTACCTGAGGAAGAAGTGCCTACACTGGATTCTGGTACACCAGGCTTGCTTCCATTGTTCACCTCCTTCTTTCTCCAAACGAACACTTCCTTTTTATTTGATTCATTAGCCTTCATTACATTCTTTTCAGTAGAATTCTCCATATTTTTATTTTTTCATTGATTAGCATAATGTCTAGATTGCTTGCATTTGTAATAAATGATGTTCTTCTGCATTAAATTTACTGAATGTGATCTAGATCTACACTGATTAGATTTGCAACCATAACCATTGCATGTATGAAAGTATCCATGAAATCTATTATTCACCTTATATGCTCCAACCAGATTATTATTCTGACTCATAGCATGATTTCTACCGTAATTTTCTTTATGACCAAACCTCTTGCAATTGTAACACTGAACACTTCTACAAGTTACAACCTGTAAAGCGAAAAATCGCGAGCGAACCCTAAGTGTTCCCCCCACCACTCCGAGAAGAGGGGAAGGAGGTCACTTAGGATTGACGGTTTTCACTTAGGGGAGACTTTACATTCAAAAGAGGGGTTGAAACCCACAAGATCCAATCCCACACAATACAAGATTAGATTCTAAATGAGTTTCAAGGGTTAAGACAGCAAGGCTACCCTCTTTTGTAAAGAATGTAGATAGAAGAAGGATCAAGCTAGGAATGCATAGAAAGTGAGAAAGATTCACATATAAACAGAGATAGGGATATAGGATGAAGCTGCGAACCTGGAATTAGTAGTAAAATGTCGAGACGGTGCCGTCCTGCAAATTTGAGTGAAAATTGACGGGACGATGGCGCCCGGCGTGCACACGGTCCTCCGAAAAATTCATGAAACGAAGGGGGATCTGTTCGTCTTTGCACAAGGATTCCAGATCTTCAATTACAGCCGCGTACTTGCAACCTACACACAGAAAAGCGAAGACGATTGGGGGGTTAGGGATTAGGGGTTTGCCCTTAGGTCAAACCCCGGTTTTGGAATTAACCAAGAAATGAAAATGCTGTAAATGTAAATGATTGTAATGTAAAACAAGTACTAGTACCTTGTTGTAAGAATGTTTGTATTCTTACATGCGAAGGTGTAGATGTTGTTGTATGTTGTATGTTGTATGTTGTAGTATGTGATCTCCTCTTCAATGGTTGAATCCTTTGTCTTGAATGCAACACTTAGCCTTGAATGGAGACTTAGAATGCTCAATTGCTTGAAGAAATGCTTGAATGCTTGAATGCTTGAATGTTTGAATGTCGATTTCGCCTTTTTTTCATCTATCCAAAATGGGAGAGGAAATGTAGTTTATATACTTGTCAATTAGGGTTGATAGACTAATTTTTCTGACCTTAGGCCGACTAGGAAACAATATTTTCCAATTTGCAAACTAAAAGACCCGAAGCCCCATAAGAGACTGGGCCCAAAATAGGGTCAGGGACCAGGGCACTGGGCGCCATGGTCTTGGGGGACCAGGGCGCTGGGTGCCCTGGTCCTGAAGGACCAGGGCGCTGGGTACCATGGTCCCACCTCCAAGGACAACAGGGTGCAAGGAGGATCAGGCCAGGGTGCTAAAAAAATGCAGTTTTTGATGTCATGAGCAAGTTTTGGGGTATCCATTCAGGTTCAGTGTTGCGTCGCCATCGTGAAGACCCAAATGCGGTCGAAATTGCAAGTGTCACAATTTTAGGATGCTACATTTAGCCCCCACTTTAGCGGGAGTATAAGCGTACGCTAATACTTCTGGTAAAGTACAAGGAAAAAATCATTGAAAGACTTTCACCACATCAAGGAGGCAAGATACACCAAGCCCCCAGTGGACTAAGGATCTTACGACTTCAATTGACAAAGTAACAAGGAAGATCACGAGGGAGAACCATGACTGTCAGTAGTAAGGTTCCCTCACTATGAGTCATGCAAGAGAAATACCAAAAATTTTCAAGGCAAAGCTAAGTCCACCAAGAAATTTTCAAGTATCCTGAAGGGATAGATAGGGTGTATGCCCCCCTACGTTAAAGCGATCGCACACACCTCAACGGGGGTGATTGATTTAAGGTAGTGATACACATAAGAAATGAGAAGGGAAAGGAGCACGTTATCACAAAGATTTAGCCCTCAAGTGTGAGATAAACCCAAGGATAGTAGACACCAAACACAAAGCATGAGGTGACTTCACTTTCCTCGGGGTCAGTATGCTGTATGATAATTCATGTATATCATATGTATGTATGCATAATTGTTCTTCATTCCCCAATCAAGGAGGGTCACCTAGAAGAAGGGAACACATGTGTCTTTTGAGTCAACATGAGAGAGACCAAAAGAGATCTTAATGCTTTGCATCATCCTCAAGTAGACAACACTAAGGACAACAAATAGAAGAATGAGAATAACACATAGAAGAAGTAACAAAAGAGAGGAGGAGAGAGTCTGCTATGCTAATGAAACTAGTCTAGCACGTCATCTACCCCCCGATCTTGCTGATCAATATTTCAGGAAGGCAGGGAACACGCTAGAGGAGGAACATCCAACACAGCAGATGGAGCTATCACAAGATCCAAACAAGGGCTATGTTCATGTTCCAAGCCACGTTGTTCTTGTCTAGGATCTAGGATAAGTGCTTTAGAAAATTCGTTAGATAAATGGTTATCAACATCAACATATTCATATTCACTATCAGAAGCAAGAGAAGTAACATTTTCATCTATATCATCATCAAGATTTATAAAAATAGGATCTTTAACTCGCACAGGATCAAGAACATCATGCATCTTATGTTTAGGAGATTTTGGAGAAAATGGAATAATGCTTGTTGAAGGTGTGTTTGGGGATTGCAAAGTTTGAGAAGCAGCTGCTTGAGCTCTAAGATGACGCTTTCGTCGGCGTTCACGCGTAGAACGGTTTCGTCTAGTCTTAGTAGGAAGTGGAGAAAATTGAGGAGGAGGAATGTTCTCATCTTTATCACTTGGGTGTTTAGGTTGTGGTCTCTTAGGCTGGATAATAGGAGAAGAGGAAGGTCTCTTCTCTCCATAAGAGGAAGGAGGAGGAACTACTCCATATAAAGGAGGAATATTTGGTTTAGGAAGGAGACCAATTCCATCATGACGAGGAGGTATAGGTCTACTTTTAGAAAGTTTATTAGACATAGACATAGTCACATCCATAGGAATGGGTTGGGAATCTTCTTGACGAAAGACATTAGTTTTATCTTTCAAAGGAAGAACTTCCTTCTCAAGAACGATAGGAATATCAAGTTTGGGTGTTCTAGGTTCACTTAGAGATAGGATCATATCTGTTTTCCACTTTTGATAAGATTTGAAAAGATGATCACTTTGCGGTGGAAGAGGTTGGAATTGTTTAGGCCAAAAATAATCAATAGGAACGCTAGAAGTTCTTTCAGCTGGTTTAAAGAAACTATGATTGACAGTAACAACTTCACCATTATGGGGAAATTTCAAACATTTATGAATAGGAGAAGCAATAGCTTTCATGGAAGATAGCCAAGGATAGCCTAGCTTCACACGAAATTGTTCGGAAGATGGAATAATAGCAAAGTTCACATCAAGGGATTTGTTATGGACCTCAATAGGTAATGTAATAGAACCAATTGCAGGAGAAGAAAATGCATCAAATAATTTCACAACCACATTTGTTTTGTCATAGATCACTTGATTCAATTTCAAAGTAAAAAGAAATTCTTCAGTAATAACATTAACCATGCAAGAAGGATCAATAAGCACTCCACGGCAAGGTGTATTCTTGACTTTTGCAACTATATATAAAGGACCATCAGGTGCCCTGATAGTTTCACTAGAATCAAATGTGATGGAAGGTTCTTTAAGGTTTTCTTGCTGCTCTACAAAGTTAATCACATTCGGAGTCATAGACACAAGACCATCAGATGAGAAAGAAGAATCATTAGCCTCAATCGCATTAGAGGTATGAGAAGGTAATGGATCAATAAAAATCTGAAGATTTTGGTTAGGAGGAGCTACAGATGTATTGCCTTTATCATTCACTCCTGAAACAAAGATAGTATTATTATCAATCAAATCTTGAATTTTACCTTTTAAAGCAAAACATTTTTCAGTATCATGCCCAGGTTGACGATGAAATTGACAAAAAGATTTGTTATCAAAATAGGGTGAATTAATCTTTGAAGGATCTATTTGCCTTATAGGAGGAAGAGTAAGCACATTTTGTTCCAATAACTTATTCATAATACTATGCAATGATTCATTCAAAGGAGTAAACTTTCTTTCTTTCTTGAAAAACTTAGAAATAGGAGGCACACCTGATGCTGCATTCACATTGTTGTTGATGATGTTTTCATTGAATTTAATGGACTCTCTATTCGGTTTAAACTTCCCAAATGGTTGTTGACTACTATCACCCTTATCACTCGGAGCCATAGGATGTGACTGTTCCATTTGACTCACAGTCAGTTGATAATTGTGAAGAGTTGCACACAACTGTTGGAAAGAAGTAAACTCAGAAAACAGAAGTTTATCTCGAATATCTTTTTGTAAATTAGAAATAAAGATTCTTTGAATATCATTTTCAGGCACTGGAAAAGAAATTTGAGCATACAAATGCTTATATCTACCAATGAATCAGTCACTTTTTCTTTAACACCTTGTTTACAATGCATTAAATCAATCAAAGTAACTTTAGGACTTATATTGTTTTGAAATTGTTGAATAAAAGAATTTGCAAGTTGTTCAAAAGAAGTAATAGAATAAGAAGGCAATGAGCAACACCATTGTAGGGCTTTATCTCTTAATGTTCTAGTAAACAGTTTCGCAAGCAACCTTTGGTCATAAGCAAAATCGGTACATATTGTTTGAAAAGTCTTAACATGTGTTAGAGGATCACCTTTACCATTATAAAGCTCCAAATGCGGGATTTCAACATGTTTAGGAGGGATAGCTCAAACAATGTCAAGAGAAAGTGGGCTCGCAACATCAAATGTGGGCACACTAAACTTAGATTGATTCATAGAGGCAATTTGTTGCTGCAAAGAAGAGACAGTTTGTGCAAGATTGTTAATGGTCGCTTCAGTCGAAGAGTTCATATTAGACGTGTTAGATTGTGATGGAGGTATTATGTTATTGAAAGAAGGTATTGATTGAGAGTAAGGTGGCGGGACACTATGACAGTTAGTCATAGGAGATGATTGGAAAGGAGGAGCACTACAAGGAGGAATGGAATGGTTGAATGAATTGCCCCCTTGTATTATGTTCATTTGTGGAGATGTAATAGGAACACTCATTGAAGGAATGAATGAAGAAGTCGGATTGAATGAAGGAAGAGGGTTAATTGAAGAAGAAGGATTGCCCCCATGACTGGTAATCATAGGCAGAATATCTTGTATAGAAGTAGTCATTATGTTTGATGTAAAGGCAGGTATACTAGCAATAGAAGTTGTCAAAGGAATAGATTGATTGAATTGAGTAGGAGGTTGTGTATAACCTAAAGTTTCTGCACAACTCTTCATAGGCATCACATTCGAATCCACAATGTGTGCAATACCACGCAAAATATCAATTCCACTCTTATCACTTTGAAGCATACATTTTAGACCCTCAATTAATGAAAGAGCTTGACTATCGGGATACTCATGAGACATCCATTGGTGAAAATCATCAAATTGGTTATCCAATTTCAAAATTTGTTCTACAGAAAGCTCATGGAGAGATTCTTCATCATTAGGAGGATTAGAGGAATTACCCATGTCCTCGTTAAAAAGGCTATTCAAATCAGGTTCCATCTCCTCGGTAATTAAACCTTGGAAAGACTTAATTCTAAGGCTTCGTCTAACGGGAATAGTGTAAGTAGGGCTTATTGTTGTAAAACTCATGCACTAGAGAGAGAGAGAAGATTTTGAATTTAGAGGTAGCAAATTTCAATAAAATCAGCCAATCTCCTAGATTTAAGCTGTTAAATGCAATCACGACAATCTCCCGAAATTTCAAAAAAAATGTCAGGGACTGTGGCGCTCGGAGTGCACACGGTCCTCGCAACTTTTTTCGAAATTTGCAGGGATGAAAGTTATGATGATTTTAAAGCTAACCTGAAAAAATTGAGTGATTTTACGATCTGTAGATAGGCCAAATTAAAGTTGCAATCTCAAAATTGAACCCTACCAAGATTGTTGAAAAATGCAAAATTTGAATTTTGAAAAAGAGAGGGAAACTGAAATTTTTAATTTTATGATTTTAGAGGGAATACCAAAAGCAATGCAAGTTTTGAATTTTAAAAGTTGACTCAATTTCACGCAAAATTCAATTTTGAGAGTGGAAATCAAAGTTGGTGTAATTAAACACTTAATTTCAAAAGTCACAAATTGCAAGAATTTGAATAAAGCACTGAAATTTCGAATGAATGCCAACACACTTTTCAGATTTTAGGACTGTAAGAACACAATTTTGACACAAAATTTCAATTTCAACAATTTTTGAATGATTAGGAGCCTTAATCCAAGCAATCACTAGACCAACTTTGACTTTAATTTTGAAAGTGTTGTAATTGACAAAATCAGCCAAAATTCTGGATTTTAGCAGAAAAATACAGTAAGATCTAACTCCCGAAATTTTGGAAAAAATGTCGGGGACGATGGCGCTCGGGATGCACACGGTCCTCGCAACTTTTTTCCAAATTTTCAGGGATGAAAGATATTATGATTTTGTTGCAGGATCCAAAGTTACAGCCGATTTGGAGATGTTTTGATCAGTGAAATCATCGGTCAAAGGTTGAATCAAGAGGGTTTTAAAAATTAGGGTTTTGACACTTAACCACTTAATTTTCAGAATTAAAGCACAAATATGAATTGACAATTTGTAATAGAAGGGCAGATCTAAAACAAGCATTAACAATTAAACATTTCACAAGCTCAATTACTAAAAAGAAATTTTAGGGTTTTTATGCAATTAACCTCTAAAATTTGCACAAGATTAAACATGGAAATGTAATCAAGGCATCCAATTTTTCAGATCTAACCATGAATAATCAGAAAGGATGTTCATGTCGGGTTCACCAAAATGTAAAGCAAAAAATCGCGAGCAAACCCTAAGTGTTCCCCCCACCACTCCGAGAAGAGGGGAAGGAGGTCACTTAGGATTGACGGTTTTCACTTAGGGGAGACTTTACATTCAAAAGAGGGGTTGAAACCCACAAGATCCAATCCCACACAATGTAAGATTGGATTCTAAATGAGTTTCAAGGGTTAAGACAACAAGGCTACCCTCTTTTGTAAAGAATGTAGATAGAAGGATCAAGCTAGGAATGCATAGAAAGTGAGAAAGATTCACATATAAACAGAGATAGGGATATAGGATGAAGCTGTAGACCTAGAATTAGTAGTAAAATGTCGAGACAGTGATGTCCTACAAATTTGAGCGAAAATTGATGGGACGATGGCGCCCGGCGTGCACACAGTCCTCCGAAAAATTCGCTAAATGAAGGGGGATCTGTTCGTCTCTGCACAAGGATTCCAGATCTTCAATTACAGCCACATACCTACAAGCTACACATAGAAAAGCGAAGATGATTGGGGGGTTAGGGATTAGGGGTTTGCCCTTAGGTCAAACCCCAGTTTTGGAATTAACCAAGAAATGAGAAATGCTGTAAATGTAAATGATTGTAATGTAAAACAAGTACTAGTACCTTGTTGTAAGAATGTTTGTATTCTTACATGCGAAGGTGTAGATGTTGTTGTATGTTGTATGTTGTATGTGGTATGTGATCTCCTCTTCAATGGTTGAATCCTTTGTCTTGAATGCAACACTTAGCCTTGAATGGAGACTTAAAATGCTCAATTGCTTGAAGAAATGCTTGAATGCTTGAATGCTTGAATGCTTGAATGCTTGAATGCTTGAATGTTTGAATGTCGCTTTTTCCTTTTTTTCATCTATCCAAAATGGGAGAGGAAATGTAGTTTATATACTTGTCAATTAGGGTTGATAGACTGATTTTTTCGACCTTAGGCCGACCAGGAAACAATATTTTCCAATTTGCAAACTAAAAGACCCAAAGCCCCATAAGAGACTGGGCCCAAAATAGGGCCAGGGACCAGGGCGCTGGGCGCCATGGTCCCACCTCCAGGGACAGTAGGGTGCAAGGAGGATCAGGCCAGGGTGCTAAAAAAATGTAGTTTTTGATGTCATGAGCAAGTTTTGGGGTCTCCATTTAGGTTTGGTGTTGCGTCGCCATCGTGAAGACCCAAATGCAGTCAAAATTGCAAGTGTCACAATTTTAGGACGCTACACAACCTTATGGCCAAATTTATTGCATTGAAAATAATAATCGTTAAATGATGGGTACCTAGTGTAGTCACCAGTTAGGAGGGACCTCAAGAGATCAATCTGGACCAGGCAGCAAGAGTAAACACAATGGAAACAAGAGGATATGATAGAGACAATGCAGAACTAAATGAATCAGATCATGAAAACTGATTACAACTAACCGGTAACATCCAGGATACAACATTCGACTCACTGGCCTACTACATACATGCTCAATTACAGAATTGGTTAACTCCAGACCTCTAATTCTTAAGATCTATCTTCTATCCTCTTCCTAATTGAATTATGATGCTTAATTACATTGATTTATATGGTCCAAGGAGATCCAGTCGGCCCGAAAGGGATAAAATACCAAAGAACAAGATCAAACATGTTAAACCAGTAGATTGGCCTTCGCCAAAGAGACTCCTCCATAAAATCCAAAGGATGAAGTGCAAATCAAAGGGAAGGTCAGCCGCACACCAAGGAACATCGAGATCAATGAACTGAGGCTCCACAAGATACGAAAAGGGTCCGCAAGATTCACCAATGCAAATAGGTCCAAGCGATTCCGGGGCCAAAAAACTATCTCAGAATCTAGAGCCGATAACTTGTCGGTAAATGATCCAATCCAAACAAGGCAATAAGAGGAAATGCAATGGAATCAATAGATCAATCCGAACCAGGGAGCAAGAGTAAACACAATAGAAACAAGAGGATATGATGGATTCAATGCATAACTAAATGAATTAGATCATGAAAACTGATCACAGCTAACTGGTAACATCCAGGATACAAGATTCAACTCATTGGCCTACTACATACATGCTCAATTACAAAATCGATTGTTAGGATTAATGACAATCCCAAAGACACTGAGAGGGGGGGGGGTGAATCAATGTCTAACCGGTTTGCTGAATATTTAAACTTCTTAAGAAGTTTGCATCCCAAAACAGTGTACCGGTAAATAAGAATTAATGCAACAAATAAGAATAACAGAGACAACATAGAGAACACACCATAACACAAGATATTTAATGAGGAATCTCGGTGTGGGAAAAACCTCGATGGGATTTATGACCCACAATATTCACTCACTGGCCAATGAATAAATATTACTTACAATGAGGGGCCTGCACATGCAAGAAGGCCAACTGCCTAGAGCTCACTGCTCAATAAGAGTCACACTGACTACAAAAGTTGATTATCAAATCCAATACAATGTGTCATGCCTGTGATGTGTACCTATACTTGCAAACACAAAACACTCAATAGATCATTACAAGCATGGTTAATGAATTTAAAGCAAAGAAAGATAAAACCATAGCTAAGCGATCTATCGCCTCCTAGTAAATGCGAGTATGAATTTTGCTCTCAAATCTGGTTAGGCAAATTCCAGTGACTTGACTACACTTAAATGGAGGATTTAAATGATGAAGATGCATGATCTATATGAGATAATGATTCAAGGTATAAATGATGAGATTAAGCTACATGATAAGCAAATTAAGCTAGAAATAAGCTAGCTTTAAGCTAAAATTGATCATGATAACAATGCTAAAATGATAAACTAAGATTGCATATGCCTATAGTAACAAATGCCTGAAATGCAAATGAGATGGGATTTGGGATCCTTTGAACTCCAAAATGGGGTCTATTTATAGGATTTCCAAGGCTAGGGGTGAGGTGGCAGGAATCAACGGTCAAGATTAAGTCTAAAGATATCAATGGTGAAATTGGAGGAGGTTGGAAAAGAGGTTGGATGAAAGGGAACAATTGGAGGTTGGTAGGAGAAGGGGTTGGATGAAAGGGGACAATATCATCTCCATGGTGGCAAGTGTCAAGAAGCTTCTAGAAGAGTTGGATAAAAGGGAACATTTAGTGACACGTGTCACAAAGCTTTTCTCATGAGAGAGTAAAGTGTTCAAGGAAAGGGGACATTGTGGTCAGGATGGGTTTAGGAAAACCCGGGTTAGATGGAATGCGTAAGGTTTAGAAGGGGTTAGGTTAGGTGGTTAGAAGTTAGGAGAATTTGAATTTAAAAATTCAAATAATAGGAAAAGGCTAATTAATCTCAACAACTCATAAATTGATTTGTTTTAATTAATTATGAGATTATTGAAATGAATTTAATGGGGTGAATTAATTAATTAAAGGGGATTATTGAAATGAACTCGTTAAATAAATCCTTAGATTTATTAATAAGTAGATGAAAGGGGGATTTTAATCAAATTGCTTAGTGAATTCAATTAAATTGGGGAGGGAGATTAATTAAATAATTGCTTATTTAATTAATTATCTTTAGACCATTTTTAGGTGTATACATTTTGCCCCTCTTTGAAGCGAGGTGTGATGACATGTTGATTCAAAGAATAATCCCATTTTGATGATGATATTGGTTCGATAAGATGCCCCAGCTCTTGATTGATAAATTGCGATATGATGATGCCCCCTCGGGAGATCAATTGAGATAATTGATTTGTTGGAGTGGTTTGGATGATTGCGAAATTGATGTCCCGATTAGAAATGATTTGATGTCTGCAATTGTGATTGATGAAAATGCAAGTTCTATGATCATGGTGATATGGTTCTTGATGATTGATAAAGTTTGATTGGTTAGATTGATAAGATCGAGATTTATTCTGGTTTCAGGAATGACACCTCCTGTATAAGATAAAGATGATCAAAGCGTCTGGTTTCAG
Source organism: Cryptomeria japonica (assembly GCF_030272615.1). NCBI lineage: Eukaryota > Viridiplantae > Streptophyta > Pinopsida > Cupressales > Cupressaceae > Cryptomeria > Cryptomeria japonica. The sequence continues at coordinate 622,150,755 of NC_081414.1, read as the reverse complement.
GAATGATATATCCTATATAAGACATGATCAGAATGTCTGGTTTCAGAAAAGACACATCCTGTATAAGACATGAGAAAATCAATTTAGATGTGATTGATTGATAGAATCGATAGTTTGTTGATATCAAGTTGCAGAAATATTTGGATATGTTGATGTTGGTTCTGATGAGAGGGTAGCATAAAATTTTTGCTGGGTTGACAATATCTGGAGAGATATGAGTCATCATTCTGATTGCATAGACACTTGTGATGATACCTTGATGATTCCTGCGATAGATTTAACCTTGGAAAAAAAGAGCATGCAAGATCCCATGCAATAATAAAATGCAAGCTAAATGCAAATGCAAATGAAATGCAAAGCTACAAGCAGACTAGTCACCGGTTTATTGCTTTTTGTCATCATTGAGCTTTGTAAATGTGGGAAGTGAGTGCAAACATCGATGGTATAATTAACCATGATGACCTGAGCACTTCTTTCCTAGATTTTGATATGGCAAGTTAGCACAAGCATCAAGGTATAATTGAACCGAGATGACCTGAGTGTTGCTTGCATAAAACAAGCAATATTAATCATTTCAATACGCAAATCAGAAATGTCTTCAATGATACTTTGATGATCATGTCCTGAGACAAATTTGCGAAATATTAATGATTAATTTTCAGATAGTAGACAAGAAAAATATCATGTTTCTTCCTTGTTCCTCTAGTCAAAGACATCTTGGAGTCACTCAAAAATCATGATAGCAAAAATCAATATAGAAAAGTTGAACAATCATGTTAAAATCATTATCCAAAAGATATCATGCATGTGTTTAGACTGACTTTGTGATAGGTTGATGGTTGATAATTTGATCTCGTGTTTAATGTTGGATATGTCTCAGTTTTCGCTTGATAAGAGTTGTCTAACCATTTGTTCTACCTATTTGATTAAGCTCAGAATTGATCAAAAGTTTTGCCCCTAGCTAAGTGCAGGATTTTGCCCCAAGCCTAGAAACAAATTCATTATGATATACCCAATGATCCAAACCATGGTGAGAGAGCAGTTGCGATGCTTGCGTATGTACAAAAGCTTTATGATGCATAAGGATAGCACTAATGGAGAATGAATGTAAGCAGGAAGATGCATAAACTAATAGATGGAAGAGCTAGCAGATAGATAGTGCCTGGTTGCCAGGTTTTCACCATCTATTTTTATTGCACTTTTTTCTCATATTTGATTTCTTTTTTTTGGATTATCTGCTTTTTCACTTTTTTTGATTTTTCTTTGCTTTTTCACTGTTTTTGATTTTTTTGATTTTTCACTATTTTTGATTTTTTTGATTTTCAAACATAGAATTTCTTCAGGTGCATGCTATTGATAGGTTCCTCGAGCTGATCTCCATCCTATGTTAATAGTTGATATGCTCCTGATCCAAATACTGGTATGATCACAAATGGACCTAACCAGTTGGGTTCAAACTTTCCTTTCTTTTCTTGATTTGTCTGATTGCGTGGATTTTCCTTTAGTACTAGTTCCCCCACTTGAAAGATTCATGGTTTGACCCTGTGATTATAGCTCTGGCACATTCTTTTCTGATATACCTTTAAATGATCAAAGACATTTTATCTTCACTCATGGATCAATTCTAACTCTTGCAATCTAGATACTCGTTGTTCTTCATTTGGGATGAGACCTTTTAATGATACTCGTAGAGAGGGTATCTCTACTTCTATTGGAAATATTGCTTCTAATCCATAAACAAGAGAGAAAGGTGTGGCACCTGTTGGCATATATACTAGTACGGTAGGCCCATGGAGCAAGGTTTAATTGAATATACCTATCTTTGCCAGCATCATTCACTGTCTTTTTGAGAATTTTCATAATAGTTTTGTTTGATGCTTCTGCTTGCCCATTCCCCTGTGGATAGTAGGGTGTGGAGAATCTATGTTGGATCTTGAATTTATCACATAGCTCTTGTACATCCCGATTCTTGAACGGTTGCCCATTATCAGTGATAATGGTCATTGGTATTCTGTAGTGACATATGATATAGTTCAAGATAAATACAATGATTTGTTTTCCTGTGATATTTATGAGAGGTACTGCCTCAATCCATTTTGTGAAATATTCTATAGCTACAAGGATGAATTTGTGACCATTAGATAAAGAAGGATTTATCTTTCCTACTAGATGAAGACCCCATTTGTAAAAAGGCCAAGATATTGCTAAAGCATGAAGTTCTTGTGCTGGTGCATGAATCAAATTCCCATGGATCTAACATTGTTTGCATGTTCTAGCTATCTGAAAAGAATCTTGTTCCATGGTCGGCCAATAATAGCCCAAGCATATGAGTCTTTTCGAAAGGGTAAGACCACTTGAATGAGTGCCACAAATGCCATTATGGACTTAATGTAAGGCCTTCTCAGATTCTTCTTGTTCAAGACATCTTAAAAGAGTACCATCTAGACTTCGTTTAAATAGGGTATCCACGACAAGAGTAAAATGGGAGGATTGGCGAATAAAGTTTCTCTTTTGGTTCTTCGATAAATTGGGAGGTAAGGTGTTATCTTTTAGGTATGTGTAAGTTTGGCCATAGCGGGAGGAATCATGCCCAACAAGATGACAGATAGTTTGGGAATCAGGACAATTATGAGCAGTGTAAAACAACTCTTCCACCAGGAATTCATAACGCTATTGATTTTCTTGTGTCTGAAGTAGAGAAGCAACTATAGCCATGGTGTCTGCTGCTTTGTTGTCACTCCTTGAAATCTACTGGAAAGTTATTTCTACAAAGTATTTCTTGATATCATCCACCATATTTTTATAAGGCATTAATTTTTCATCATTTGTTTGATAGTCATCATTGATTTGATTAATGATAAGCTGAGAGTCTCCAAAGACTTGAAGTTGTGTAAAGTTCCATTCTATAGCCATTTTGATACCTGTAACCAAAGCTTCATATTTTGCTGTGTTGTTGGTGCATGGAAAGCTTAATTTATATGCTTTTGGGATTGTATGACCTTGTGGTGTGATAAATAGAATACTTGCTCCTGATCCATGTTGTGTTCTATTATTGATATCTGCTCCTGGACTGATATTTGGGTGATGTATTGTAAGATATGGATCAAACCCTAGAATGTCTGTATATGACCAGGTGAAATTGATTTGCCTTCTTTCGAAGAGTTCCCAATATTTCTATCTTGCTAGTTTTGATAAAGAGATTGCTGGATATAGATCAGTTGTGCCAATGATAACTGCCTCTATTGTTTCCATCAGGATAGATGACCTCTTTTGATAGAATTTAGGTAAGGTGTCAAATCTCCCATCCTCCAGTGCCACAAGGAGGTTTTCATCGTTAGATACGTCCTTTATTTTTACTTTTTCCTAGTCTAATGTTGCCAATAAATGGTTTTCAGCATTTTACCTGATATTGTTTTCTTGATTTTCACTTTTGCAACTAGGAGATTTAACACCCACTTGACTGGAAGATATGTTAGCGGAATCCCTGGTGAAAGTTGTTGCGGGTTTGATTTCATTAAGATATAAGGATATGGCCTGGTCTTTAGGAAAGGTATCAATGGCAGTATGTCCTTCATTTTCCTAGTCCATAGGTTCAGGAGGGATTAAGGATAAAGGGTCCTCATGTTGAATTATGTCAAAGATATTAGGGGTCATGATAGAGATATCAAAGCTTTAAATATGTATTTCCATGTCTAGAACGGTACTGTCATCAGAATGACCTTGCATAAGGAGTTCCTGATCATCCTTAGTTAAGTCCATGTCAACCGCATGTGATTCTGATTCAAGTAGGCTAGCTCCTAACATTTGTCTTGCATACGTGTGAACTACATCGACATCTATATATGTTTCTTCTCTTTCCCTTTCAAGTTTCTCTTGTTTGTTTTTCCATTATAGCAAATATTCTCCTTTCCCTTGATCTCTTAGCTCCATTTTTTTCTTCATGTTTGATAGAATTGATGTAAATGATTGTTCCTTGGATTGTGTGCTTGAAGATGCTGCCTCTTTGTTATGTGAAACAATGACCTCTTGAGCTGATTTCAGATTATTAGAACACTGCAATGGATTTGAGTCTGCTGATATTGTGATTTCCTGTCCATTGTATGGAAATTTTAAGCACTGATGACATGTTGATGTAATAGCTTGTATGTCCTGTATCCATGGTCTCCCCAGGAGTATATTATATGATAAGTCCAAGTCTAAAACTTGGCATGTTGTGTCTTTCTACAAAGGTCGCACTCTTAGGGGTAATACCACAATTCCTTTAGAGTAATGTTCTTCTTTACCATATGCTTTGAATTTTATCCTTTTCCAGGGATCAATTGCATTTTTAGAATAACCTAGAGCATGAACAAGACTCAAAGAGTAGATGTTTAAGCCAGCTCCCGCATCTATTAGGACTCATTTAGCAAGCATTCTATGAATGAGGACTTCAATTTGCAAGAGAGCATTATGGGGATGCTGCAATGAATTAATGCTTGGATATGAAGGAGATGAGCTTTGAATATGATCCTCTGAAATAGGCTTGATGGCAATTATGGATATCCCTTGGGGAACTTCATCTTTAGATGTATTCTTTGGTGATGATGCTATGGAAGATTCTTGCAAGCTTTCAGAAGGTGTAGGAATAAATGCCTTTGGAGAGTCAATTTGTTTATGGGGGGATGATCCATTGCTAGATATAGGTGTATGATTTTGATCTTCTTTAGCCAAATCTTTTAGGGACATTTTTAAGAGTTGCATAAAAGAGCCACCTTTCTTTTGAGATGTATTTGAATTCTTGTGAGATTTTAACATAGCTAGATTTTGATTTTGGACTTGTTTGATTTCTCTGATATGTTGTCTTATTACTTGTATTTTTCTTTGGTATGTCATGTTGATATGATTTTCAGCTATTTCAAATGTTTCTATTTCCATTTCAGGGGTTCGATTATCCAAAAGTTGTTTTGGTAAGTGATCAATTGTCAATGTAAATGTGATAGCGCGATATGACACAAAAAGATGGTTCAAGTGTTTAAAGTTTTGCAAGTTTTTCGATCTTCAGTTTTGGAGTGCAATGATGATGATTTGATAAGAACCAAGTCTAATACGAATGATATATCCTATGATGTGTGACAAGATTATCCTAACCAAACGTTTCAGTTTTGTGATAAAGGATGATAGATCCTGATGAGAAACTATGTTTGAGTGATCAGTTTACCAAAGAGGGTGATAATGCACTGCAAGATGTTTATATCTTGAACTTGTTGAGAGTAAGCACTTGAAAATCTTAAGGTGTTTATGTTCTAAAGTCTGATTTTGACGGATGATAATTTGACCAAGCGGACAAAGGAGACAATCCAAACACAAAGCGACAAATAACTGGGTGTTTATGATTACTGCAAATTGATCAAGAAAAATGACAGACCTGAAAAAGTCATGCAAAGCAACAGTTCTGGACTGGTAAACACAGTTTTGTACGATAAGAGATATGAGCCCATACGACAAAGCAAAAGTTTTCATGTAAAAAGAAGAGTGTTGTACGATATTTCCTCCTAAACAATACGACTAAACAACAATCTCGTACGATAAATCTTATGAAGCCATACGACAAATGATAAAGCTCAAATGACAAATGACTCTTTCATACGACATGGTACTTCAGTTGATACGACATACAATAGACCAAGGATAAAAAGTGTTTGTTTTGTTAATTTTGATTTATGGCTTTTGATGTTTTTCTTATGTTTTCCAGTTTTAGCTGTTTGATTTTCCGATTAGGGATGAATACACAACAAACACGCGATATGATAAGTGACTCCAATCAAGCTAACACTAAGGAAGTTGGTTGAGGAGAGAAAAAATTTGCTTGCAAGCTTAGGTACACACCCAATAGCTAATCAGAATATGACTGCTAAGTCTCACGCAATGGATTCTTAATGCTGTATTATCCAACTCCAAATGCTAATGGGGGCACGATGTGGCAAGTATCTTGGGAGAGTTACTATCTCTCTTGCATAAACATTATCACCCTTCTGGACGTGAATCGGGTAGCTACTAATTTAACTGAAACTAGTAAGGGATCTGTTCGGCACGTCAGGATATAATACTCAATTAAGAGGTCTCCTAGCCTTGGAAACCAAGGTTTTCTATACCCAAAGGTATGGAGGAGAGCTATTCCTGAGCATTGCCATTGAATTAATTTTCATTAAATCACATTTATTTTATAGTGGGTTAGATTACTTGGCATTAGTCATTCCCACTTAGGTCGTTCCCCTCACACCGACCGTAATGGCTTTAAGAGTTATTAACTCCTTGGGAGGGCATGCCTGCTAAAGAAATGCACTAATGAAAGCAAAAGATGAGTCTAGCTTTCTGATCACCTAAGAAAGGTGAGAGCATACTCGCCTATCATCAAAGACACGAAATACATGATTGTTCATTCCTTTAGCAAAAGATAAGCGTGCCTAAAAAAACTTTAAGGAATACATAAAGTTTTGTTGAATTCTTTTAGGCAACCTGCAAAATTGATCCATTAGTAGTCATTGATGCATTTTGAATTTGGTCTTTGACAAGCGTATCTTCATCAATCGTCCTGCAAAAAAAAGTTAGACTGCCAAAAATATCATAAACAGAACAAAGTTAGCATTAGTCATAATCAAACTAAAGTATGAAACTTGAAATGCAATCTGCTCTCAGAACACAGAAGCAGAATTTCGTACGACAAACTTTACCTGATCGTACGAGCCACTTTCTGAAACCGTACGAGTCAAGATGAGAGCTCGTACGAAATTGTAATTTTCCTAAAGGCTCGTACGATACATGATCTCTTGTCATTTTAGCTCATAAAGCATGTCGTACTAGGCTAGAAATGAATTCGTACAACATTTTGATTCAGACCCGACAGAGATGAATGTTGATGAAGCTTGAGAGGCCAAAAATGATAACTCTGGCCCCACGGTGGGTGCCAAAATGTCATGCCTGTGATGTGTACCTGTACCTACAAACACAAAGCACTCAATAGATCATTACAAGCATGGTTAATGAATTTAAAGCAAAGAAAGATAGAACCATAGCTAATCGATCTATCGCCTCCTAGTAAATGCGAGTATGAATTTTGCTCTCAAATCTGGTTAGGCGAATTCCAGTGACTTGACTACACTTAAATGGAGGATTTAAATGATGAAGATGCATGATCTATATGAGATAATGATTTAAGATGGAAATGATGAGATTAAGCTACATGATAAGCAAATTAAGCTAGAAATAAGCTAAAATTGATCATGATAACAATGCTAAAATGATAAACTAAGATTGCATATGCCTATAGTAACAAATGCCTGAAATACAAATGAGATGGGATTCAGGATCCTTTGAACTCCAAAATGGGGTCTATTTATAGGATTTACAAGGCTAGGGGTGAGGTGGAAAGAATCAAAGGTCAAGATTAAGTCTGAAGATATCAATGGTGAAATTGGAGGAGGTTGGATGAAAGGGAACAATTAGAGGTTGGTAGGAGAAGGGGTTGGATGAAAGGGGACAATGTCATCTACATGGTGACAAGTGTCAAGAAGCTTCTAGAAGAGTTGGATAAAAGGGAATATTTAGTGACACATGTCACAAAGATTTGCTCATGAGAGAGTAAAGTGTTCAAGGAAAGGGGACATGGTGGATAGGATGTGCAAGCTAGGATGGGTTTAGGCAAACCTGGGGTTAGATGGAATGAGTTAGGTTTAGAAGAGGTTAGGTTAGGTGGTTAGAAGTTAGGAGAATTTGAATTTAAAAATTTAAATAATAGGAAAAGGCTAATTAATCTCAACAACTCATAAATTGTTTTGTTTTAATTAATTATGGGATTATTGAAATGAATTTGGTGGGGGTAATTAATTAATTAAAGGGGATTATTGAAATGAACTCGTTAAATAAATCCTTAGATTTATTAATAAGTAGATGAAAGGGGGATTTTAATCAAATTGCTTAGTGAATTCAATTAAATTGGGGAGGGAGATTAATTAAATAATTGCTTATTTAATTAATTATCTTCATACCATTTTTAGGTGTATACACAATGTACTGCTTCAAATCAGCATCAACTATGCCAGGTTTAGTACTGGTTTAAGCTCAGTCTATAACCAAATCCTTATACAAAATTTTCTCTCCTCTATACCTTACATTTATTCACTCATACATTTGACTTACAAGATCTCATACATATATGAGCCTTTTACAATGTACCATGTTGTCTTTACAAAAGATAATTACATTAAAATACAATAAACAAAAGTTTATTCCCTGTCGGTTGGGGTGTCGGTATGTATTGTTGCTACTGTCGGTGAAGTGCCTGCCGGTGTATGTAGAAGTCTATTACCGGTGCTGGTGGCTTACCAGATGAATACCAGTTGGTTGTCAGATGGTTGCCATCAATGACAACATCCACTATTCTCATAAGAGTGTAGAATGCCAACAATCTCCCCCTTTGGCATTGATGGCAACACTCATGAGAAAAATCCAAAAATTGTTCCAAAAACTAAAGTCCAAAAAGTTACAATTTGGTGCAATAAACTTCAGAACTAGTAAAGTGTTATGAATTGCCTTGTAGGCCAATGCATTGTAGTCTGTTATCTTCTTGATTGAATCTAAAAGTACTTCAGTAACATTTGTAGGTCTGAATTCACTTGTTGAAGTGCCGGATGTCTGACCAATTACCTTTATTACCTCTATGCTTCCATCATTAGTATCAATTTTGTTTGTTTTTACCTTCGGTGGATCAGTCTAAGTTTGCATTTCAACTAGTAAAGGTTTGTCTGATTGTTTAGGTGTCTCAGTGATTGCCAGTTTCTCTACCTTAGTATGTACCTCTGCCTCAATAGGTTTTTTATTGAGTTCAACTGTCAGTATCTCTGTCTCTGGTGGCCTTGTGCCAACATCCTTTTCTTCAGTAGGTTTTCCTATATTTGATGGTTGCTCTGTTTGGGTTGGGATCTCAAAATCAACAGTCTCTACCAGTTTCTCAGCTATGTTGCCACTGTCAACATTATCATTCTTAACCTTTGCATTGTCCTTATCGACAAAAATATTCACTTTCTAAGTATCCACATTCATGGTGAATAGTATCTCAGATTCAGTATTAGTGTCATCATGTGTGATACCCTCATTGTCAATATTCGGTGTATCATCAGTATGTATCGGTGTAGTATCCAAAGGTGGTGGCAGTATATTATCAATAATCTTGATGTTTAGAATTCCACCAATCTTTCCTTTGCCCTTATCCTTGGCCTTCTGATATACTTTGAATGTCTTCTTTGGTCGGTTCCTTTCCTCTTGTTTTTATTTTTCCACAAAAAATATATCCCATTTATCAGCAGTCTCCTCTGCAATCTCATTTACTCTTCCTGCCATTAAACTTACCTGCCAGTGCCCACTGGCAAAAATGGATCTATTAGCCTCACAAATCAATTCAACAATTTCCTCTTTTGAATTCACAGGATGAATAGCTAGAAGTTTTTCAACTTTTAGTTTCTTATCTAATTCCATCACTGCTATCCTTTTTGCATCCAATCTTCTATACAGTTCATTTGGTAAATCATCCACAACTTTAATTAAGACTTTCTTATATATATCCAAGTATAAAATAATACTGTTCTCAATGCTTTCCTTGTCATAATCATTAAATGAATTATACAGTTTGCTCACATTAGCCAAATTTCCATCATCAGTTATTTCATTTAACAAATCATCCAATGAAGGTGTGACTGGTTTCTGTTTCTTTTTAGGAGTTAGTTTCTTAGCTGGTTCCCTCACTGCCGGTTGTTTCTTCCTCAAGGTCCTTGTTCTCTTAGGTGAAGGAGAGGGTACGAGTGAAGGTTTTCTCTTCCTCCTTTCTACTCTTTTGAACTTTACTGCCTTGTCACTGTTGGTTCCAGAAGATGTGTCATTTGGTGAAATGTGTGCCTCTGATTGTAGTCCTTCAAGCTCACTAGCTGATATCCCAGTAAAGTTCATTACATTTTCTTTGATTTCCTTTACTTTCTTTGAAGCATCTCTAATGTATTTTTCTCTTCTCTTCCTTTGCTTCAATGTTTTTACATCACCTTCAATAGTTTCTGCACTGCCAAAAACTTGTTCTGATGGTTCTCTAGGTGCATCTAGTAATGCTTTAGCATATGTCTCAAGAATGTTTAGATCTACCTCATATCCCATTTCAGCTACCCATACAGTCCTAGGGAGTACAACTTCCATCCATGTCTCATCTTTCTTGATAACAAAACAAATTTCTTTGTCATACTTGTCTAATATACTCAGTGGTAATCTTTCTCTAGCTCTCATCTTAGCTTGGAAAGTTTTAAAGTATTCAACTATGTTGTTGTCCTTTGTAGTTCCCATGCTGGTGAAAGCTTCCTGTATTTGTTTTCCTATTGGTATATCATAACCAAAGTCTTTGGGTCCTGTACCAGGAATCTCCTTAGTGAAATACAACATTAAACATACCAAAAGGTTTCCAAAACATAATATGCCTTTCTTGTCACCTTTGATATTTTTCAAGTTGTTAATAAGTTCATCTTTCAGCCATTCACATACATCAATCATTGCATTGTTGTTAACCATCTCATAAGCACTGTGTATACAAAGACTAGAAACTGAATTTAGCCTGTTGGCATGTGTAGTCTTGTATCCTAACAATATACTCACAAATTTCACATTGATGTCCTTAATATCATTCACTCTTAGTGATCTACTATCATATGTTGCTTCGGTTAGGATTATCACTATGTTGTTGGGAATCTTCTTAGTTTTATTAGGTCTTTTGCTAGTTGAGGGTAAACCAGTTACTACCCTAATTGCTTGTCCAATTATTTTGTAGACATAATCCACCAATAGGAATTCTCCATGTGCTCTACTTCGAACAATCTTGACTACTTCCTCTGGAACTTTAGGGATATTCAATATCTCAACAAAACCTAAAGTTTCTACAATCTTGTGTTCAGGTTTAACAACACCATTTTCATCACAAATTATCATTTTAAACATTTTCATCAATTCCTTAGAACCTAATTCTTCAATGTTGCAATGAATATAAATCTTAGGGTCTTCTATAAATGCTACACCTTTAGGAATTTTAGAAAATGCCCCTATGGAATCATCTTGCTTAGCTACTTCGGGAATTATTTTAAACACGAGCCTAAGGTGTTTCACATTTTCCACAATAGTAGGGTTTTGAACAAAATTGGGAGCAGAAGAAGAAGGCATTGAAAAATACCTTTAGCTACCTGAAAATATTCTGAATGCTTGAAAGAAATCACTTTGCACCTTGCTTTGAATACCTTCGCTTAGTTTTCACACTCTCTGCTAATTTGAATGTTCGGTGTGTCAAAAAATAGGGAAATTAGCTAATTTATAATGAAATTTCTCTCAAAAACCACATTAAATGCTTGTCGATTAAGTGAAAACTTAACACATCTGCCGGTAAGGACGAAATCTATCTTCTCACCATCAACCGAGGGTACTCTGCATGATTTTCAACTTTCTGCAATACCCCCAAAATGGGTTACTTCTCAGTTGGATGAAGAATCTCCTACTGGTGGAGTATTACTCTGTTCTACCGGTGCAGAGACAGTTTCATCAACATTCAGATCTCTCTTTCTAATCCATTGTTTTGAAAATTATTGCTTTACCTTATCTACCTTTTCTTTACCTTTCAAACTGGATCCTTTATTGTTTGCTGGTGAAGTCTTACTTCTATAGAATTTTGCAATATGTCCAATTTTGTTACAAGCATAACAAGTTACATTATTCTTCTGAATAGCCTTTCCATATCCTACGCTGGTTTGTGTTCTACATTGATTAGATAAGTGCCCAAATCTTCCACAAACATAACATCGCACATTCATTCTGCAGTTTTTTGAATTATGACCAACTTTATTGCATTTGGAACATTGATTGGTGGGTGCATTAATGTTCTGATTGTTTCTAAATCTACACTAATTTTCTCTATGACCATACTTGTTACAATTAAAGCATTTCCCATTAAATTTATAAGCACTAGGTTGTCTTACCGATTTACTATGATCATGATTGTTTGCAGTGCCAGAACTTTCTCCAACTTCAAATCCAAGTCCATTAGTATCTCCATTAGGTTTCTAATTTTTCAGCATATCATCAATTTCCTTTGAACTTTTCTTGAATTTCTCTTTGTGTTGATTTGTAGTAGCCAATTCATTTTCTAGAATCCCCTTTTGTCTCATAAGCTCAGTTATATCATGTTGCATGTGAATTAGATATGTCTTCAACATACCATTTTCATGACCGAGTCTTAGATTTTCATTTCCAGCATCATTGAGTCTCCTAGTCAAGTCTTCTTCATTCTTCTTCATATCTTCAATATCTTTACATAACCTCATAGTCATATCTTGCATTTCATTCTTCATATTACTGTTCTCTGTTCTCAACTTGTTCACTAGTTCATTAAGAGTTTTCTTTTCATCATCATCTTTCTGCATCTTCTCATGAAGTTCTTTTCTTTTATTTCGAGCTATAGTAAGATTCTCCTGATGTCCTTGAATGAATTCCTGTGCAGTCCTCAGATCATCTTCAAGTTTGATATTCTTCAATTTCTCTACATCATAGTCTATAAGAGCTCCTTCCAATTGTTTTCTTAAGTTCTCCATCTGTACCAATGTTAGAATCTTCCTCAAGCTATTAGGATTTTGAAAATAGAGGACCAAGCTCTAATACCAATTGTTAGGATTAATGATAGTCCCAAAGACACTAAGAGGTGGGGTGAATCAGTGTCTAACCAGTTTGTTGAATATTTAAACTTATTAAGAAGTTTGCATCCCAAAATAGTGTACTAGTAAATAAGAATTAATGCAACAAATAAGAATAACAAAGACAACATAGAGAACACACCATAACACAAGATATTTAATGAGGAAACTCGATGTGGGAAAAACCTCGGTGGGATTTGTGCCCACAATATTCACTCACTGGCCAATGAATAAATATTACTTACAATGAGGGGCCTACACATGCAAGAAGGCCAATTGCCTAGAGCTCACTACTCAATAAGAGTCACACTGCCTACAAAAGAGGATTATCAAATTCAATACAATGTACTGCTTCAAATCAGCATCAACTATGCCAGGTTAAGTACCGGTTTAAGCTCAGTCTATAACCAAATCCTTATACAAAATTTTCTCTATCCTCTATACCTTACATTTATTCACTCATACATTTGACTTACAAGATCTCATACATATATGAGTCTTTTATAATGTACCATGTCGGCTTTACAAAAGATAATTGCATTAAAATACAATAAACAAAAGTTTATTCCCTGTCGGCTGGGGTGTCGGTATGCATTATTGCCGCTGCCAGTGAAGTGCCTGTCGGTGTATGTAGAAGTCTATTGCCGGTGCCAGTAACTGTCGGTGCTTACCAGATGAATACTAGTTGGTTGCTAGATGGTTACCATCAATGACAACATCAACTATTCTCATAAGAGTGTAGAATGCCAACATTGGTCAACTCCAGACCTCTAATTCTTAAGATCTATGTTCTATCCTCTTTCTAAATAGATTATGATGCTTAATTACATTGATTTATATGGTCTAAGGAGATCCGGTCAGCCCAAAAGGGATCAAATACCAAAAAACAAGATCAAACATGTAAAACCAGCAGGTCGGCCTTTGCCAAAGAGACTCCTCCAGAAAATCCAAAGGATGGAGTGTAGATCAAAGGGAAGGTCGGCCACATGCCAAAGAACATTGAGATCAACAAACTGAGGCTCCATAAGCTATGAAAAGGGTCCGCAATATTCACCAATACAAATAGGTCCAAGCGGTTATGGGGCCAAAAAACTATCTCAGAATCGAGAACCGATAACTTGCTAGTCAATGATCCAAACACTCCGTGGTTTAGGAATAAGGAAGATGATCATGTCCTCAAGCAAAATAAAGCTCTGCAAGATCCAGTGAGCCAATGCAAGAAAATACAGAAAGAAATGCTGAAACTGCAAAACAAAAAACAAATTGGAAAGAAAATATTTTTGGTTGATGCAAGATTGCCATGAACTGGGGATGCTTTTGTATCAAACATCTAGGGTTGTTGAAAAAAAGTGAGTCTCTCACTTTGTTGGGGTTGAAGAAAAACCAAGGCGGTCTACCTCTTCCTGAGAAATCCAAGATGAATCTTCAACTGGTCTGTCATTCCACTTCACAAGGTGCTCCTTATACTGACTGCTTCAACTACTATGCCCAATCCTATTGTCCAAAATGTCTTCAATCTACTCTCATTCCTTCCCACACAAATATTTCTCCAAGTCTACAATATTGTCTTCACTAAATTCTGGTTCATGATACTGATGTAGACTGCAATGTTAAATACAGGTGAAATATTCAAACTATCCGATAGCTCCACTTCATGTGCATTTCTGGAACTGAACTTCCTCAACATCTTACAAGGTCCAAACTTCCTCATTTGCAACTTGTTATAGGTTCCAACTAAAAAATATCTCTTTTCTCAGATACACCACCACTTCATCACCAATTTCAAATTCCTTATGTCTCCTCTTCTCATTCTATTTCTCCTTATACTTACTGTTCATATCCTTCAAATGTTGCTTAGCCTGAATATGCAAGGCCTTCATGTGATCTGCAAATCATTCTGCTTCTGCAATCCTCTTATCTTCAGTACTGATATCTCTCAATTCTTATATACCTCTAGGGTGTGCTCCGATAACAATCTCAAAAGGTGTTCTTTCGGTACTCTTATTCACTGAATTATTTTAGGCAAACTCTGCTTATGCAATGATCAAATCCCAACTTTCGATTTTATCTCTAACTAAGAATCTCAACAAATTTACCAAGCTCCTATTCACTACCTCTATCTGTCCATTAGTCTGTGGGTGAAGAAGTGAACTTCAAGTCTGTTTTCATCTTCTTCCAAAGTGTTCTCTAAAAATAACCAACAAACTTAGTGTCTTTGTCTGAAACTATGCTGTTAGGTAATCTATGCAATCTCACTACCTCCTTGAAAAATAAGTCAGCTATATGCATTGTATCTGATGTCTTCTTACAAGGTATGAAATGAGAAATCTTTGAGAATCTATCCACCACCACAAATATACAATCATTTCCTCTCTGTGTCATAGGCAATCTGAGTATGAAATCCATTCTTATATCCTCCCAAGGTCTCTCCGGTACTATCAAAGGTTTATACAATCCCACATTTTGACTACTACCTTTTGCAACTTGACAAGCTCTACAACTTTGCACAAATTTCTTGACATCTTTATGAATCTAAGGCCAAAAGTAATGTTCACTCACCAATGCTACTATTATGTCAGCACCAAAGTGTCCGGCTAATCCTCCACTATGCTTCAACTGAACTCCTCTGAATAACATCTTGTCCTGAATGATATAATCCAACCATTTGCTTTTGTCCACCATAACCAGTTCTCTACATGCTTTCCAAGGTTCTACAAAATTTGGGTCCTCATCATACAAGGTCTTCAATTTCTCAAATCCTAATACTATCACTCTCCTCTTTGTCAGAAAATTCCTCCTTCTACTTAATGCATCATCAACATTGTTTGACTTTCCACTCCTACGCTTCAACTCAAAGGTGTAACTTTGCAAAAATTCTACCCATCTCACATGCCTCTGATTCAACTTACTCTGATTGTTCAAATACTACAAGGCTTGATGATTAGTATACAACACAAATTCCTTAGGTAACATGTAATGTCTCCATTTCTTCAAGGCTTGAACTATGGCATAAAATTCTTGATCATACACTGAATATTTCCTCCTAGCATCATTCAATTTTTCACTGAAATAAGCTACTGCTCTCCCTTATTGACTCAATACTGCTACAATTGCATTCCCACTTGCATCATAGTCCACTTGAAATACTTTGTTGAAATCTGGTAAAGCTAACATAGGTTGTTCAGTGACCTTCTGCTTCAACAATTCAAAAAATTTATTTGCTCTGGTGGTCCACTTGAATCCTTTCCTATGTCCTTTCATTGTCTCAGTCATAGGGCTACAAACTAAACTAAAATTTATGATAAACTTCCGGTAGAAACTAGCCAATCCATGAAATGATCTAACCTCTCCAATTCTTTTTGATGTAGGCCATTCAACAATTGCTCTTACCTTCTCGGGGTCCATCCACAGATATCACAAATCCCAAATAGACCAACTCTTCGTTCCTGAAAGTACACTTCTTAAGGTTTATCAACAACTTTTCTTCTCTCAACCTTTGCAAAACTTGTCTTAAATGAAACAAATGCTCCTCTTTTGTCTTACTGAAAGATTAGAATATCATCCAAATATACAATAACAAGCTTACCCAAGAATTTCTTCAATACCTCATTCATCAATCTCATGAAAGTATTCAGCCCATTAGTTAATCCAAAAGGCATCACCAACCATTCATACAATCCTTCATTTGTCTTGAATGTTGTCTTCCACTCATCTCCTTCTTTGATTCTAATATGATGATATCCACTCTTCAGGTCTATCTGTGTGTATTATTTGGCTCCACTCAAAAAATCCATTATGTTGTCTATCCTAGGTAAAGGAAACTGGTAATTTTATGTGATCTTGTTTATTGCTCTAGAATCAGTACACATCCTCCATTCTCTATTCTTCTTAGGTGCTAACACTGCTAGTACTACACATGGACTCAAACTTTCTCTGATCAAACCTTTCTTCAACAACTCCTGCACTTGTCTATTCAACTCCTCATTCTCTGCCAGTTTCATCTGGTGTACAAATTTGTTAGGAAAACTAGCTCCGAGAATTAGGTCCATGCAATGACTGATACTCCTAATAGGTGGTAATCCATCAGACACATAATTTGAAATGATATCTTCATATTCTATCAACAATTATTTTATCTCCTCCGGTTGTTCTTCTTCATGTTATAGGTTCTCAATCTTCTTAGGAACTAAATCAAAATACATATTTCCATGTCTCATTCCATCCAGGAATTTCCTTCCATCCACCAAACAGATTCTAGCATTCTTACAGACCTCATTACTCAAACGCTCCTCCAAGGGAACAAGGTTTGTTTCATTCCATTCGCTACAATAGTCTGTATGTTTTTTCTCCCATCATGTATTGCATGTCTATAAAACTGCCAAGGTCTACCCAACAAAAGGTGACAGATATCTATAGGCATTATATCAAACAATACTTCATCATGATAATTCCCAGTTTTCAATTTCACCAAACATTGCTCACTTACTAACAACTTATGATCATCTTGAATCCATTATATCTGATAAGTCTTAGGGTGTTTCAATCTTTCCAACTTCAATTTATTCACCATTTCTTCTGAAACAAGATTATTTGAACTACCACTATCAATAACTACTTTACAGTACTTACCAGATACCTCACATCTAGTCTTGAACAAATTCTTCCTCTGCAAGGGCTCTTCATCCTCTCTGGTATGACACAAAGCTCTCCTCATCATCAAAAGTTCTCCATCTTCCAGTTTGTTAGCTAATTCGGTGGGGCTTTCTTCTACCATTGTTGTTCTCCCTGTGTTCTATGTCTTCTTACATTCAAAAGCACAATGTCCTTCTCCTCCACATTTATAGAAAGTTCCTCTAAATATTCTCTTATCTTGTCTTCTGTCATCTTTTCAAAAACCCTCATTCCGGTAACCATTAGGCTCTCTTCTCCTATAGAATTTTTTGTCATCATTCTAGTATGAACTGCCATCTTTTCTTACTTCCTTGTGCTTGTCCTGATCTGTATAGGTTCCTATTCCTCTGGAATATCCTCTTCCTCCTTGAAATCTTCATTCAGAAAACCTTCCACCTCTACCTCTCTGTCTCTGCTCATGTCTTTTGTTCAACTTCTCTTCTTCTTTCAAGGCATATTGATAGGCTTCTTCAACACTCTACAACTTGATCAATTTGAGTTCATCTTATATAGACATCTACAATCCATTCAAATATCTCTCAACTTGTTCAACCTCATCATTGACATGTTCGGATCTGATATTCAACTTGTAGAATGCTTCGGTATACTCCTTCACACTAGATTCTTTCTGCTTCAAGTTCTGCAACTTTCGGAATAGACTTACTTGATAATCCACTGGCATAAACTGTTGCTATTATGGATGTGTTGCATTGGTTTTGTCATTGATATCAACACTTATCAACACTTATCAACACTTATCCTTTTGGAGATCTTTGATTATGTTGAACTGGCACATTATGTTCACCGACAAGTTCAGTGACTTATGCAGAGTTACCGATATTTGGTTCACCGCCACTAAGGATGACTTGTTATCACCTGGAGATCACTTGGTTATGTTGAAGACATAATTTGGACACTTGGTTTTGGTATTTTGGTTATTGGTCTAATCGGGTTGACATATTTGCTATTACCAACAAATTGGTCTAGGTTATGGATCGACATGCATTATCTATTCTAGATCAACACGACACGTTATGGAGATGATTTAATCAATTGGTATTATTGTAATTCTATTGAGCCAACATGATGCATCACATCTTGACTTGTTGTAATTGATTTAATTGTAATATTATTTGTGAGCCGACCTACACATTTGGTCTTAGGTCTTGGTATATATGTAAGATCTCATTTGTGAGATGATGTAATAGGAAGAAGGAAGATATAGAACATAGAGATGGTATATGGTTATGGTATTGTAACATGGTATGTGTGAATATTGAAGAACATATGAGCAGACCATAGAGAAGGTGATTATTAGAGCTTAACCAGTACTGAATCCAACATTGGAGATGCTACTTTGAGCAGTACATTATCATTGGATTTAATCATCCAATTGTAGTTAGTGTGACTCCTATTTTGTGATTGAGCAATGTGCTCTAGGAGGTTGGCCTTTCTGCATGTGCAGACCCCATTTGTACACACATACTATCTACACTAGTATCATCTGATTATGGGTAAGGTTTCCCACCGTGGTTTTTCCCCTTATAGGGTTTCCACATACAAATCTCTGTGTTATGTGTTGTGGATGTTGTTTCTCTTTCTATCTCATGCATTAAGTTACTGGTATTAATATTAACTGTTAATCTATTAACTGGCATTAAGTTTGGTTTACTGGTATTATGTATCAAGTTTGATTAAGTTATATTTGGGTTGAAATTAATAGACAACTGATTCACCCCCCCTCTTAGTTGCCTCCAGGTCCTAACAATTGGTATTAGAGCTAAGTCCTCTTTTTGTAGAGGGTTAACAACTTGAGGAGATTCTATGGCAACTAACTTTTTCAGGAAGGACAGTCCAAAACTTGATGGAACTAACTATGGTATATGGAAGATCAGAATAGAGACACATCTGAATTGCATTGGAAAAGACATATGGGATGTTACAAAGAATGGATATGTTGGTCCTACACTAAATCAACCTAATCCACCAACATTGGGAAAGGATCAAGAGAATGATTGCAAAGAAAGAGAAGCACTCTTGAGTGCCTTGTCAGATCAGCAAATCATGGGATTATCAGACCGATCTACTGCTAAAGCTATTCGGGATAGATTGGAGACATTGAATGAAGGAGATACCACTGTCAAAATTGCAAAACTAGAATGCTTCCGGGTCAGGTATGAAAATTTGAAAATGGAAGAAGATGAAATAATTTTTGCTTTTATGGAAAGGGTTAATGAAATTGTTTTGGGAATACAATGTTGTGGAGGTTCCTTAAGTGAAGATGAAATTGTTTCTAAATTTTTGAGAGAATTGCCACCGACATACAAAATGAAAGTAACTGCTATTAATGAGTTGAGAAAAATGCCTAATACATCAGTATCTAGAGATACCTTGGTTGGAAAACTTTCAACATTTGAGCTTGAGGAATTTGGTACTGTTGCTACAATTAAGATAGATTTAGCCTTCAAAGCATCATCATCTGCATCATCTTCATCATCATCTGATAAATCTTATTGGAAAACACTTTATGCAAGAGAACTTGAAGATATCAAGAGGGAAAATGAAGAACTGGAAGAACTTGAAGCACTATTTGCAAGGAAAATGCCTAAAGGTCCTATTGGAAGTAAGTATGAAGGTAAAGCACCATTTAAATGTTTTAATTGCAATAAAGTTGGTCATATGGCATCTAGATGTCCTGATAGACATGCAAGATTAAGGGAAGAAGCTAAAAGAACATACAAGCCTAACCCTGAATATCAGATATACAAATTTAAGAAGAATAGAGACAAATTGTGTTACATGTTGATGAAGGAGTTACTGATGATTCTGATGAAGAACTGACATACAATGGATGGGCTTTTGTTGCAATAATAGAAGATCAACCAACACCTACCATTTCACCAGTAGAGCAGGCCTTGGCAACTAAAATTGAAGAAAAGGATGAATGGATTATAGATTCTGGATGTTCACATCATATGACTGGTGATAAAAGTAAATTCTTATCTTTTCAGGAATACAATGGAGGTCTAGTAAGATTTGGGGATGACAAAGATTGTTTGATCAAAGGAAAAGGCACTATATCTTTTGATGGGAAGCACAATACTGACAACATTTATTATGTTGAAGGTTTGAAGCATAATCTTTTGAGTGTTGGTCAATTAGTTGAAAAAGGATTTCAGTTACAATTCAAGAATGGTAAATGTAAAATCATGAATAGAACTGGTTTGGAGATTGCAACCGGTAATCAGACTAGAGGTAATATATTTAATTTGAATAGCAATGAAGAGACATGCTTGATTGCACATATTGATGAAAGTTGATTATGGCATAAAAGACTCTGTCATGTGAATTTTGATTGCATTATAAATATTAGTTCAACAAAGGTAGTAAGGGATTTACCTAAGATTGTAAGACCTCATAATCTGGTATGTAAGGAATGCCAAATGGGAAAGCAAATTAGATCAAGTTTTAAGGGTATTTATGATAAATCCAATAATGTTCTTGATTTAATTCATACTGACTTGTGTGGTCCAACAAGAACAAGAAGTCTACAGGGAGATAAATACTTTATGCTAATCATTGATGATTATTCTAGAATGTGTTGGGTTACCTTTTTCAAGGAGAAATCAGAAGCTTTTGGGAAATTCAAATTATTCAAAGCAATGGTAGAGAATGAATCCGATAAGAAAATCAAATGTTTAAGAAAAGATCAAGGAGGTGAATTTACATCTAAGGAGTTCAATACATTTTGCGAAGTGAATGGAATTAGAAGACAACTATCAACACCCTAGACACCTCAGCAAAATGGAGTTGTGGAAAGGAACAAAACTATTGTGGATGCAGCTAGAAGCATGATATTAGAAGAAAATCTACCTCATGTGTACTGGAGAGAATAGTGAATACAATGGTTTACACTTTCAACAAAGTTCACATCAAAGGTGAAACTGGTAAGACACCTTATGAATTATGGTTTGGTAATATTCCTACTCTTAAATACTTCAGAATATTTGGAAGCAAATGTTACATTAGGAGAGATGAGTATATTGGAAAATTTGATCCTAGAAGTGATGAAGGTATATTTCTTGGTTATTCATCTAAGAGCAAAGCATATAGATGTTTTAATAAAAGATTGCAGAAAATCATTGAGAGTGCAAATATGAAGATAGATGAACACTTTAGAGGAAATTCAAGGTCTATGGATTCTGAACCGATAGTTGAGATGATCACAAATGAACCTATACAGAGTGCACCGGTACAAAATGTTGATCCAGTCACACTGGCATCATCAGAGAATTCCACAGTGACTAAAGAACAACAAGAAGTGAACACACCCAGGTATGTAAGACTGAATCACTCTGAAAGTCAGATAATGGGAATAAGTATCAAAGAGTTATGACAAGAGGAAGACTGGCAAATGAAGAGGTATGTTTAATTTCTCAAATTGAACCAGCATCTGTTATTGAGGCATGCGAAGATAAACATTGGATTAAAGCTATGGAAGATGAATTAGAACAAATTGAAAAGAACAATACACGGACATTGGTTCCTCAACCTAAAGACAAAAATGTAATTGAAACTAAATGGGTATTCAGAAATAAAATTAATGAAGATGGTAAGGTAATCAGAAACAAAGCAAGATTAGTGTGTAAAGGATATTCACAGAAAGAGGGAATTGATTACAATGAAACCTTTGCACCGGTAGCTAGAATTGAGGCAGTTAGATTATTTCTTGCATTTGCAGCACACAAGAACTATAAAGTATATCAAATGGATGTCAAATGTGCATTTCTGAATGGTGATCTTGAAGAGGAAGTTTACATTGAACAACCTGATGGATTTTCATTGACAAATGATAAAGATATGGTTTGCAGATTAAGGAAATCTTTATATGGATTGAAGCAAGCTCCTAGAGCTTGGTATGGTAGATTGGACAAATATATTTTGAAGCTTGGTTACACTAAAGGCAATGCTGACAAAAACTTATATTTGAAAGTGATTAATGAAGACATCTTGGTTATTGAAGTTTTTGTTGATGAAATCATTTGTGGAGGAGAAGATGGATTGTGTAAAGACTTTGCTAATAAGATGTAGGAAGAATTTGAAATGTCTATGATTGGGAAGATAAAATTTTTGTTAGGATTGCAGATTTCATAGACTAATAAAGGAATATTCATATGTCAAAAAAAGTACCTGAAGGAACTACTGAAGAAATTTGGTATGGAAAACTCTAAACCGGTAAGTACTCCCATGACTACAATAGATAAACTGTCATTGGAGGATGATTTAGTTCCTGTCAATCTGACAAGATACAAATCTATGATTGGAGGTTTACTGTATTTGACACAAACAAGACCTGATATAATGAATGCAGTATTTATTGTTTCAAGAGTTCAGAGTAATCCTAGAGAAAATCATGAATCAATAGTGAAAAAGATTTTTTCGGTATCTACAAGGCACAACAAATCTTGGTTTATGGTATCCTAAAGATGAAAATTTTGATTTATGTATATACACCGATTCTAATTGGGTAGGAGATGTAGATGATAGAAAGAGCACCACCTGCAGGGCATTATTTTTCTTGGTAGCAAATTGATTTCATGGTTGAGCAAGAAACAAAGTTGTACATCATTATCAACAACAGAATCAGAATATTTTGCAGCAGCAACTAATTGTACTCAAGTATTATGGATTAAGAAAATGTTGAAGGACATAAAGGTAAAATGCAAAGAACCTATAATCATTTATTGTGATAATTCAACATCAATTGATATATCTAAGAATTTGGTATTTCACTCTAAAACTAAACATGTTTCTATCAAATATAATTTTCTGAAAGAGAATGTTGAAGGAAAAGAAGTAAGATTAGTTTATTTGAATACTAAAGAGTAGATTGCATACATCTTTACTAAGCCTTTGCCTAAGGAAACTTTTGAATATCTCAGAGAGAAGCTTGGGGTTATACCCTCACCGATAGAGACTTAGACAGTTGATGCTTGGCATCAAACCAACAAAATTAACATAGAAACCTTTTTCTGGCTTTGATAGAGGAGAGATACTTCTCAGGGGGAGTAGTTGGAGAAGTTGGTTATAACAATTGGTATTTGTAATTTGTTCTATGAATTGGTTGTATCTGGTATTTGTATTGCTTTGGCATTTGATGTCAAAGGGGGAGAGATATCTATGGAAAAACAAACATTATCCTTTGAGGAGATATTATTCATTGGGGGAGAGATATATACTCTCTAGCATTTGTATTTTGATTTATGGTATTGATCTATTCTGGAGATTGTTGGTTTTTGGTTTTTGGCATTCTATTTTGGCACTTAGATGTTTTTCCATCTTGTGTTGCCATCAATGCCAAAGGGGGAGATTGTTGGTATTATGGATGTGTTGCATTGGTTTTGTCATTGATGTCAACACTTATCAACACTTATCCTTCTCGAGATCTTTGATTATGTTGAACTGGCACATTATGTTCACCAACAAGTTCAGTGACTTATGCACAGTCACCGGTATTTGGTTCATCGACACTGAGGATGACTTGTTATCATCTGGAGATCACTTGGTTACATCAAAGAAATGGTTTGGACACTTGTTTTTGGTATTTTGGTTATTGGTCTAATCGGGTTGACATATTTGCTGTTACCAAAAAATTGGTCTAGGTTATGGACCAACATGCATTATCTATTCCAGATCAGCACGACACGTTATGGAGATGATTTAATCAATTGGTATTATTGTAATTGTATTGAGCCGATATGATGCATCACATCTTGACTTGTAATTTATTTAATTGTAATATTCTTTGTGAGTCGACCTACACATTTGGTCTTAGGTCTTGGTATATATGTAAGATCTCATTTGTGAGATGATGTAATAGGAAGAAGGAAGATATAGAATAGAGAGATGGTATATGGTTATGGTATTGTAACATGGTATGTGCGAATATTGAAGATCATATGAGCAGACCATACAGAAGGTGATTATCTGATCTTAACCGATACTGAATCCAACATTGGAGATGCTACTTTGAGTAGTACATTCTCATTGGATTTAGTCATCCAATTGTAGTCAGTGTGACTCCTATTTTGTGATTGAGCAGTGAGATCTAGGCGGTTGGCCTTTCTGCATTGCAAACCCCATTTATACACACATACTATCTGCAGTAGTATCATTTGATTGTGGGTAAGGTTTCCCACTGTGGTTTTTCCTCTTATAGGGTTTCCGTGTACAAATATCTGTGTTATGTGTTGTAGATGTTGTTTCTCTTTCTATTTCATGCATTAACTTTCACCGGTATTAATATTAACTATTAATCTATTAATCGACATCAAGTTTGGTTTACCAGTATTATGTACCAAGTTTGATTAAGTTATATTTGGGTTGAAATTAATAGACAATTGATTCACCCCCCCTCTCAGTTGCCTCCGGGTCCTAACATAAATTGATTTTAACTTGGCAATCATCCACTCCCATGATTTGATCTTCTCTTTACCTCTTCTTTGTCTATCAACCTGTAAATGCTCCTACCAAAGAGATGCATGACCTTTCAACCAAGTACAAGCATATTTCACCTTTCTTTCCTTTGCGGTGTTCTCAAAATCAAAATACTTCTCCATCTCCAAGATCCAATCCATTAATTCATTGGAATCCAACTTTCCATCATACTCTGGTGGGGTAAAATGTGGTTTAGTGTTCACCCTACTCAAAACCCTCAAGAACCTCTCTTCATCTAGATCATTCATCTGTGGATTTGCTACTTGTTCTATCGATGTTTCTTCTTGTTCATATTCGCTCACATCCTTGATAGGTTGGCCTCTTCTCTGGGCTATCTCAATGGCTTCCAACTGGGCTGCAATTCCTCTCAACATTTCCATCATAGCAAGATCTGCATTCCCACATGCTCCACCATTCCTATTTCCTCTTTGTGCCATCTTCACGCTAGTCCTATACAACTGTAGGTTGGATCCACAATCCACCACCCCATAATAAAATATTAGGATAATGCAATCTCTAGAATGAAATATCTCTTTGATACCACTTGGTGCAGTGACCGATTAGGAGAGACCTCAAGAGATAAATCTGGACCGAGTAGCAAGAGTAAACACAATAGAAACAAGAGGATATGATGGAGGCAATGCAAAATTGAATGAAATAGATCATGAAAAATGATTACAACTAACCGGTAACATTCGGGATATAACATTCGACTCACTGGCCTGCTACATACATGCTCAAGTACAAAATTAGTCAACTTCAAACCTCTAATTCCTAAGATCTACCTTCTATCCTCTTCTAACTAAATTATGATTCTTAATTACATTGATTTATATAGTCCAAGGAGATCTAGTCGGCCCAAAAGGGATCAAATGCCAAAGAACAAGATCAAATGTGTAAAACCAATAGGTCGGGCTCCGCCAAAGAGACTCCTTTGGAAAATATGAAGGATGAAGTGCGAATCAAAGGGAAGGTCGGCCACATGCGAAGGAATATTTGGATCAATGAATTGAGGCTCCGCAAGATATAGAAAGGGTCCACAAGATTTGCCAATGCAAATAGGTCCAAGCGGTTATGGGGCCAGAAACTATCTCAGAATCTAGAATCGATAACTTGCTAGTAAGTGATCCAAATGCTCCACGGTTTAGGAACAAGGAAGATGATCATGTCCTCAAGAAAAATCCAGCTCTGCAAGATCCTGTGATCCAATGCAATAAAATGCAGAAAGAAATGTTGAAACTTTAAAATAGAAAACAAACAGGAAAGGAAATGTTTTTGGTTGATGCAAGATTGCCAAGAATTGGGGATGCTCCTGCATCATTACCTTTGTGTGTTTGGTTGACAAACCGGTAATCTTCTTGCATTAGTAATCTAATTCTAAGTCTTGCTTGCATCTTTTGATTTCTTCTCTGCTTCTACCTTAACCTCTTTTCTTTTGTCTTTGTCATTCTGATTTGAACATTCATCGCTCTAAAATCCAAGTCTAGTATCGTCTAAATGAGCTTTCTACATGTTGATCAAATCTTCCAAGTGTTTACTGCTATCAAGAACCTTACTCTTTGCCTTCAGCTTCTTCACTTCTTGTTCTAACTTCTCACATTCTTTAGTCTCCAAGTTGATTGATTATTTCAAGGCTTCCTTTATCTTGTTCTTCTCCTCAATTTTTTGCATCAGATCTTTAACAATTTCATTTGCCTACTTCAATTGATTGTTAACTTCCTTATGCCTCAATTTGAACTTTCAAATTTGTTCTCTCAACTTCTACACACATTCATTCGCTACCTTCACATTCTCTTTCAATTCCTCATTCTTATGTTAAATACTTTCCATATCTTCAAGAGCTGTCTATAATTCCTCATCCAATTGATATTCTCCAGTCATACACATCAATGTCACGATTCAACCAATAAGGATCTCCCTCAAGCAATTAAGGTTTCAAGAAAGGGACAAAAGCTCTGTTGCCAATTGTTGAAATGGTTGAATGGTTCACAATATTGAGAGGGGATGAATCAGTATTCCCATAGAATCTAAAACTTTCCACATTTTTTAAGCTTTTATTGATATGTTAATTTCATCAATTAAACTCATCAACATGAAATAGAAAATTGCAGAATAAACAAATAACACAACCACAAATAGAACACCAGATTCTATACGTGGAAAACCCAAATGGGAAAAACCATGAAGAGTGTTATCTCTCAAGATGATGTAACTATTTACATGGTGTTTACAAAAGGGGTGGCTCACTGCTAAATTATAAAAAGGCGGATCATTGTCAGAATGCTCATTGCAATATAAAATAGTGAACTGAGAAAAAATGTATCTCTTAATGCATATGTAATTCCAGATTAAGCTTAGATAAAAACATACAAAACTCACAACAGATTCGATAAAGGGTTATTGTTGCACTGTCCACAATCACTAACAACAAATCCGGTAAGGGATTACTGCACTACTCTATTGAACAAATCACTTATAGCACATCCAATAAAGGGTTACCGTTGCACTATCCACCATCACCAGCAACAAATCCGATAAGGGATTACTACGCTACTTTGTTGAACCAGTCACTTGTAGCACATCTGGTAAAGCATTACTAAAACACTATCTGCATCTAACTCCTCTATATACTCCACTCATATATCTACTTTTCCTACTACATCTACTTTGTTGTCCATGAATCTGTCATTTGCACACTTCTTACTTTTCTATACACACTATTCTTTTTATATAATACTCTTCACAAACTCTTCTCTCTCTCTATCTCTTAATTTTCCTACACACCTTCTATATATATATATATCAGTAAGCTCATACACCAAGATAATATGTTGGCCAAACACAAAATGATTTACACAATAATATGCTGCTCAGATCAACATGTTATCCAACAAAAAAGAACATGATAACAAAGTCAACCTCCACATGATCTCCTACACACTTCCTTCACTCATTTCATTTATTAATGCATACACCTTAATTAACAAAATAGAAAAGGGGTATACCAGACCCATAGGCACAAAACTCCAAGCACAACAACTTTGAACTACAAAATGTGGATACCACAAATGCCAGAACAAGGACCATGATAGATAGAACAGATACACATCTAATACCGAAATAAGATACAAACCAAAATAAGCATAACTCAAGATTCCAAAGATAAGGATATTCCAAACATTAATCCAGAAGATTATCTATGCCTTACATCATATCTCATACCTTTTCTTACATTGATGCTCAACAACAATACCAAAACTTGCTCCAACATCATACATCATTTGGTCCTAGCGAATAATTGGATTTGATATCAATGACAAAAATGATAGTATTCACACAAGTCTAACACATTAAAATCAACTTAAACTTATACACGAAGCTTCCCATAAAATTAAGATTACTTAACTTGCACAAATAACAAACCACAGACTAGTAGTATCTTGCACAAAATCAGACTTGACACCTTGCAACAAATAATTCCCATCCACCACATTTGGTTCCTATTAAATGAACAATTAATCAATCATTCCCATAGGGATGTGTCCTTTCTATGACAGGCATATTATCCAACCCAGTGTCCTACCTCTTGGAAAGAGAAATGTTGGTCTCATGACTTGTTTGTTATTTGGTCTTTTGTATTAATTTTACTTTCTTTCTTGTGATTATATCTACTTGGGACTACCTAGATCTTTCTATATCTTAGTTTGTCTTGACTAGTGTATATTGGGGCATAGTCTTTGATGTGTGGCATGTTTGTTGGTTATTTTGTACATGGTGTAACAAGTTTAGGTACAATCTTCAATGTGTAGGTATGATTATGATGACTATTATTTTCCTATACCCACCAAGTATTTCTCAAGAGCTTGTGTGCATAAGGACATCCTCATATTTAATGCCTCATGTGTCCCATTTGGGTTATGTTTGAACTTGTGTGTTGTAAAGATAACCTATTATTTTAGAGTCTGGTCCATCCAAAGGAAACCATGTCATATTGTATTTTATAACCAATGGTGCATAATATCCTTTGCTATATCTATATGTATCAAAATGTGAATTCAAAGAAATACTAAATTACGTGTTTAAAAAACTCAAACACACGAAATCACAACAACATCATGATAAGATGAAAGAAGACTAAAACCTAACAAAAGAGATGAAAACCACATTTAACACAAAATAGTCTCCTTGATGTAATGGTTTGTCTTTTGGTTATAGGTGGAATGTGTGGTCATGAATTTGATAGAATAACGGTAAGAGTGCTCAAGCTATGAAGGTTGGATAAATGATGATAGTGGCATGAACAAGGTGTTGATGGAAAATTATTTAATATGACATGATTTTTCTGATTCTTCCTTGATTTCTTGAATATTTCATAATCTAAGTTCAATCTATGCGATAATGGATTGGAAGTTTTGGTTGAGTGTGTGAGATATGGAATGGAGGGCCAAGATTTAAAAATGGACAAAAAGGATGGGGAATGGCTAGGGTTCTCACCTCTCATGAGAAGTTGACAAGTGTCAACTCAAGAGATCTTGAGAGGACATAAAGCAGGGGGTGAGAAGTTATGGATAGAGTGTAAGGAAGGTTTGTCATAAAGACATTTCTTGTCTCCACACTCTAGGGTACTTGGGAAAATGGAATAAAGGAATTTTTAATTCTTTGGAGGGGAGAATGGGGAAAGAGACCCATGTGTTTCCTTTCCAAAAGTGGTTGGAATTTAAGGTTGAGGTGGACATGAGGTTGACTTTGGAGGCTAATATTTGGGATTAGGAATGTACACATGTTTAGAGGGAATGATTAGAGGACAAGTGGGAAATGTAGAAGGATTTGACACCTAACAAGAGAATGAGTGGGGGAATTAAAAATAAATTTTAATTCCAAGTGGGAGGAAAGGGATTAAATTAAATAAATAAGGGAGTCTATTTAATTTAATATGGGGAGGAAGATTTAATTTAGGATGCAAGTGGGAGATGTAGGAAAGTGCAAGTAGATGAAGAAAAGGGGATTTTTAGATTAAATTTAAATTAAATTTGCAGAAAGGGATGGGAATATTTAATTAAATAAATATGAGTATTTATTTAATTAAATCACGTGACTAAGAATTTTAGGTAAATTGATTAAATTAATTTATTTAGGACTATAGATGAGATAAACATCAATTAAATAATTTAATAATTTAATTAGCAAGTGGACTATAGAAGAAAAGAGATTAACATTGATGGGAGAAGCCAACATTGTTACTATAGTTGCATTATTTAACTTATAATTATCGAACCAGGTTTGTCTAAGATGTATGCGATAATGTTTTTTTTAAAATTGGGTTGGGGGGGTGGATTTCTAAGAGCACTATAAATCTTCCTCGACTAGGCTCCATCAAGAGCTATTAGTTGTAAACTTTTGCTATGAAAATTCCTAATGGTCTCTTTTTCATATATTATGCAATTTTTATTGAACCAAAAATTATATCCTAAAAATCTTCTAATTTCTTAGCTCAAAACAAACATAACTTTATATGACCAGTTCATGTAATCACCTATCTTAGCGAATTGCATGAATGAATTCCAAAACAATTTCTAATGTGCTAAAAATAAACTTCTAATTCTACTTTGCAATAAATCAACCTATTCCATGCTTTCATAGAGGAAATAAACACAATTAATCTAAGAACACACACACTATAGAAAGTAAATCGCTTCCATGAGTGAGAACAATAAATGTTCTATCTAATCTTATAAAATTTACTCTAATTCTTTCCGAAAACATGACTGTTTAAATAGTTTTGAAGCTAAATCTATTCTAATAAAAACAATTACTCTAAACATGCAACACATAATAATTATCTTAATCTAAGTTCATGAAAATAGAATAATTATTAAGCTATAAATATCTGAAGGCACTGAACCGAAATATTAAAATCAACATGCATGAAAAAGGAAATAATAAACTAAAACAAGGTCACCTTCCTTTAGAAGAGTAGGCCTATATTTTCCACCAAAGAGAATTAGAACATTCAAACTAGATCAACTTCTTTGAACTTGCATTCAAATGGGCCCTTGTAGGGGAGTACAACAAAATGTCTACTACACACTTAAATAAAACCAATACTAAAGAACAATACAATATTTGACTAACAATGACTAACTCCTAATCTTTCTATAGCAATGAATAAATATACCCTTATTTGAAATTGAAATACAAATGGTGCTAATTCATATGACTGAATGGTGGTTACAAACAAAAGA
Source organism: Cryptomeria japonica (assembly GCF_030272615.1). Taxonomy (NCBI): domain Eukaryota; kingdom Viridiplantae; phylum Streptophyta; class Pinopsida; order Cupressales; family Cupressaceae; genus Cryptomeria; species Cryptomeria japonica. The sequence continues at coordinate 622,119,605 of NC_081414.1, read as the reverse complement.
CTTAGAACTAGGCATTCTAACTAGGATCTTTCCTTGCACAATAGTAGAACTGGAAGTTCCACATGCAAACAACATTATTTAGCCTTCAAAATAGATCCACCATAAATGTGATAAGAGGCTCAAAGTGTTTTGGAGTGATGAAGAACTCCACATGACACAACAAAATTCAAAAACCCACCACATCATGTAATGATTGACTCGTTAAATCTAGAACAAAATCACTTTAAAGAAGATATATGCACAACATCTCATAAAGATCATATTTAAATTTCATTAATCATTAATTTGATCCATATAAAGCAGATATTTATATCAAAATACCATTTCTAATTTAATTCCCGATTAGCTATACAAAACATAAAAGTGATAATAAATGAGTCTTAAATTTATCACCATTCATACTAATTATCAAAATATTATGAGTTTCTAAGCATAAAATATAATTAATATAATGGAAAAGTTGAGGACTCATCATCCTACCCTTCTTGAACTTAGCCATGTCCTCATGGTTACTAATTTGAGATATCTCTATCTTCTATACTCTGCATATGTTCTAGGTCGTGCATATCCATTTTGTTAGGACCCAAAGGCAATTAAGAGGGGGGGGGGGGGGGGGGGCGGTGAATCAGTTGTCTATTAATTTCAACCCAAATATAACTTAACCAAACTTAATGCATAATACCATTAAACCAAACTTAATGCCGGTTGATAGTTTAACAGTTAATAATAGTACGGGTAAAGTTTAATGCATGAAACAAAAAGACAAATAACATCCACAGCACATAGCACAAATATTTGTACGTGGAAACCCTATAAGGAGAAAAACCATGGTGGGAAACCTTACCCACAATCAGATGATACTACTATAGATAGTATGTGTATACAAATGGGCTCTGCACATGCAGAAAGGCCAACTGCCTAGAGCTCACTGCTCAATCACAAAATGGGAGTCACACTGACTACAATTGGATGGTTAAATCCAATGATAATGTACTACTCAAAATAACATCTTCATATGCTGGATTCAGTACCGGTTAAGCTCAGATTGTCTTCTACATACCTTCCTTGAATCTTCAAATGATGTCTGTGTGTATAGCTCTTATTATATTCGCATATACCTTATTACAACCTTGTAATATCTTCTACATTCCCTATATCAATCTCACAAATGAGATCTTACATATATACCAAAACCTAAGACCAAATGTGTAGGTTGGCTTACTAAGAATATTACAATTAAATCAATTACAAATGAATCAATATGCAATGCATCATGTCAGCTCAATGCATTTACAATAATGACCAATCAATAAATCATCTCCATAACGTGTCGTGCTGATTTAGAATAGATAACGCTTGCCGGTCAATAACCTAGACCTATTTGCCAGTAATAACAAATATGCAAACTCGATTAGACCAATAGACAAATCACCAAAACCAAGTGTCCAAACAATATCTTCGACATAACCAAGTAATCTCTAGATGATAACAGATCATCCTCAGTGCTGGTGAATAATATAACTTGCCAGTGAACCAAATATCAGTGATTGTGCATAAGTCACCGAACATGCCGGTGAACATAACCAAAGATCTCCAGTATGCATAAGCGTTCACAAATGTTGATAAGTGTTGACATCAATGACAAAACCAATGCAACACATCCATAATACCAACACATTTGCCACCCTCCTTTGCAACATGTCAACTGAGGTGACTCATCAAATCGAGGCAAAGACATCATAATAATGGGAGGTCTAAATATCATACATATCCAATCTTTCCTCTATCTGTAAGATAAAAAATTGAACTCCAGTTAAACTCTATGAAATATTGGTAGGGTTGATAGGTTCCCTCCTTTTCAATGGTATAGGTATGGAGTTAAATCTTTTTGTAATAGCTTGGATGGATCTATATGGGAGTTGATTCTAAATACCCTAGAAGTATCTAATACTTCCTTCCAAATTTTTTGTATAAAGGTGTCATGTCCCTAAGTATTTCTATTGCAATGAACCAACCCATAAAGGTTGTTGAATTGGGTACTTCATCCCTCATGGGTAAACCAAGTCTACCTTGGGCTTCCTTAAAATCTCTAATCCTTTCTTCCCATTCAAATGGTTTTTGCAATAATGAAATAAAAGACCCAATCTGTAACTCTCTGGCATATAAATTCATAAATAACTTGAAAGGACAATGGCCCATAAGGAACCTATTGACAATTTTTCTTTCTACCCTCAATCCTAAGTGAAATTATAAAAACCTAAAAATGGGATTAAGAATCTAGGTCATATATTTGACTCTATCCTTAGATTTAGGACAAGAAAACACAACATTAACAAGGCTAAACAAGCCTTCTTCACTTTGAGGTCCACCAAACTCAAGAGGGTATTCCCAATTTACATGTCCATAAGATATCATTAACTCATCCCTAAACAACAATGATAGGATGTTAATGGTGGATAATTCTTAGGTTCATAAACAATGGGTGTTCACAATTTACTATTATCCAATCTTGTTTCTTTCATATAATCACTAAGAATAATTAAATTAGCATCTCCACTTTATACTCCTTAAAGACAAGTGTAGTCACATAAATCTATCCACTTAATTAGATGAATATTTACTATTTATTTGATTAATAAACCATCAGTCACCAGTTAATTAAATTAATATTTAATTAATTCATCCTCAACCCCTTCTCCTATTAATTAAATAAATTCATTAAGACACACTCTAAAATCAATTAAATGAATAAACCATATTTATTTAATTTAAACCCCTTTCCTCTTTTAAATAAATAATAAAATATTTATTTAAATCCCTAAACTACCCCCCCACTTGCATTCTCCTACAAATGCAAGTTGCAACCATAATTGAAATAAATTAGTTTTATTTTAATTAAAATCGTATTTTCCCTCACCCACCAAACCCACTTGCAATCCTAAATCCCCTTCTAGACTCTTCTAACCACTTTCTAAATTCTTCTAACCACTCCTAATTAGCCTAATACCATTTCCTAAATATTGTCACATTCCTAAGCAACTTGGAGTCACTTCTCAAAGCCTCAAAGTCTTTGAAAAGCATTTAATGCTTTATGTGTTTGACAAGCTAACCCCTAAAGTCTTCCAAACCATTAATGACTCTTACATAACCATTTATGGTTAATTCCACTTGCCCACATGGTTAGAGACTTTCCCTCTAACTCAACCCTCATTTGACTCATTAGTCTCTTCAAGTATTTATTGCTTTGACCATGGTTATCCCCACTAACTCTTGCACAAGAGTTTATCCATTGGATAAAGGCATTATTTATTGGATAATGGCTTTATTCATTCAACTCAACATTAACCTTACCTCCCAAGCTAACCTTCAAGTCATGTCAAGCATTTAATGCTTCTTCCCTCTCCTCTCAACCCATCTTATGATGACATTTGTCATCTTGGGATTGGGTTGAAATCCCTCACATGGATCATAAACCCCTCAATCCTGACCCTTGTTGAGATTACTCAATCTCAACCATCCATTTCTCTATTTTTCTTATTAATAGAGCCCATTCCTTCATAATCCAGATCCTAAAATCTTGTATGCATCTAAATTATAGTGAATTTTAGAGAGCATTTTAGAGTAAAATCATAATCCACATTGTCTTTCTCTTAAAATTGATAATAGATAATTAACTCATTTTCTCTCATTCCTAGCTAGCTTGCATTTGCATATTTTCATAATGATCTTCAATCTTGAATCTCCATAAGACTTCCATAGTAGTGCAAAGCTGAGAGGTACACTCATGTGGAACTTGGAGAGGAGAGGAACAAGGGAGGAGCAGCTATGAGCATCTTGGTTAGCATATGGAGGAGTGTAGTTTATCTCTTTTATATTTGCATGCTTTCCATTTCATGTTTAATATCTCTCTTGATATGCTTGCTTAGGATAATCTTTTGTTGCTAACACTAACATTTGAACTTGTTTCTTGTGTTGTTGTGTTGGCATTATTATTCTAATCCTTTTTGCAGAGCATCATTTGGTGAACTTGACGTGAATCGAACACGCAACCTTTTGATCGAATTTGATAAACTACTAGCTTTTCTTGTTGAAATTGACACACAGGTTGCACTTTAACGCTTTTGAACTCGCTTTAGTGCCTTCGAAAGTCGGTGTTTTAGCACTTTTGTTAACTAAAGTAGCACTTTCATCCTTCAAATAGAGCTATCATCTCTAGTTTAGCGCTATTGTAATTAAAATAGTGCTATTGTACTTAGTTTAGCGCATTCACACTCTCTGTTTGACAAGATTTTTATTTTGTTTGACAGAGTCTTTTAGCGCATTTGTTTGTGATTTGGCACTTTCGTATTAAATAGTGCTTATGTTTTTACATAGAGTAGCACTATTGTAACAAAGAGTTGTAAAAAAAAAATTTAACTGAAAAAAATCAAAGTTTAGGCTTGTGGAAGCCCACCAAAACCTTCATTTCACTAACAAATTGGTTTTCTTGTGTAGGTTTTACTAACTTTTTTGTAGGGTTCAAAGAGTTAAGTTAGGAATCTAAATTTTCCTTTTCTTTGCTTTCTAATTTGTTTCATAGTTGGGTTTAAAATGGATTCATTTTCCCTTTTGGATTAAAAATAAACCTCACTTTTACTTTGGGTCATAAAATCAATCACATTTTTTCAGTTTGGGCTTAAAAGTAACCTCATTTTGCAAATTAAAAGGAACCACAAAACTCACATCAAACAAATTTGTTTCATTGCAAGTTAGGGGCAATTTTCAATTGGTGTTTAAAATCAACAAACAAACTTTCATTTTCTTGCAAAAGGGCTAAAATTCACAATCAACACTTCATTTGTGCAAGTTTAAAAAGAACAAACAATTTGTCCCTTTGAGCTACAAGTCAATTTACTTCAAGCAAAACGTGCTTCAAATTCAGTTGACTAGGAGTTCAATTTCCCAAATTACACAACATTTTGCCTTGAAGTTAAAAAGAACACCATTTTTGTTGGAGCAACATCTCCCAATAGCTTTTAGATCACATTGCTATAAATTGGTTAAAAAGAACAAGTGTTTTTGGTGATTGCCACACTTGTGCAAAGTTTTATAGAGTGGTCCTACTTCTAACACACTCTATCATCTCCCTTGGCTTTCGTGGTCCTAGGTGCAAGAGAAACTCAAAATTTTTGTTTTTAAGAGAGGTTTTCCAAGAGACACATCACTCTTGGGAACGACCTCATGCAGTAAATCTTTCAAGCTACTATAGAAATCAGGTGTGAGCGAAAGCTGTAGCCTTGGGTATAACTGTTCCTACAGTGTAACTTGCCGAAAGGACACAAGGGCCCGACCACAAGTTACAAGGCTCTTAAGTGAGTCACTGCAGAATGAACTTATGTCCAAAAACATTGAACATTACTAGACACCTTTTTATATAGAAGCCTATCCATTCAATTGATTGAGAATATTTGTGAGAAGTTCAGTGTAAGAGCATAGATGTTTTTCCTCCCAAGATACTCACCATACATATTTCCTTGAGTAGAAACATGGCTTTTTGAAAGGCCACTTGTAGCTTGATAAAAGTAGTGACTCCCCCATCATAGAGATCATCTATCTATTATGCTCACGCAAGACTGAGTATATCACATCCTTACCTACTACAACGGGATTCATAAGGTATGTAGTACCAAAGTTGAAGAAATATCAAGATGTGGGCTGAAATTATCGCAACTGGCCATTTGACCTTAGGAATAAAGTGTGTTTGAATTTTCTTCATTTTGTGTTAGACCAGTGATAATTTGAGCCGACTTCAGGCTTTTGGAAAAACATACAAAAACATTTGAAAAGGGGTCAAAAAGTTCAAAGATTGGGTTGATTTAGACCCACACCTATTTGTGCCTTTTAAGGAAAAATTATTGTGTTTGTATGCTTGCTTTGTTTTCTTGTCAAAGAAATTCAAAACCAGTTCAAAACCAAGTATTCATCCAACACAATTTTCCATCAAACATTTGACCAACAAACAAACATCAAACAAAGTGCAAAACAAGATATCAAATTATATGACCATAATTCAAAATTGGAGAAAAAGGAATCTTCATCAACATATCAATTTGAAGAAAAGACCATTGAGTTCAAAGGCTTTTATCAAAAGAAGGAAAATTTTCTATCTCAATAGATAAATTTTTATCTCACACATAGCCTTCTTGCATCATATGCATCTATATCTTCAAGGAAAATCCAATGAATTCTATAAAGAGTTTACTCAGTATAGAGCTTTAAGTTATCACAAAAACAAAGGAGGCAAAATCAACCCTACTTTCTTTCCAAACATCTGCATTACATATAACATAGCTCGAGAAGAAATACCAACCCCTGAGTGAGAAGAAGAAGAAGAAGTCCCATTTGTGACACAAAGTTTTTATCGAGGTCCATATTCTATCCACTCTCACATTCATACATCATCAATCCATTCAACTCTCAAAACATAACAAGGTCTTGTCCTAAGTTCTTTTTAGATATTGCTTAAATCAAAACAACACATCACTTTTTAGAGTGTCTCTACATCTAGGATAAATCATCCTAAAAGGAATTTCTATGTAGGTTAAAACTAGTCTATGAGTGCATTTTCTCATTACTAGGTAGCTTGGTTTGTAACACATCTCAAACCTTTCTATACCTTATCACATCAACATTGTTGACAACACAAAGAGCATATTCACAAAGAACTTTGGTAACATCCAACCTTTAGTGTTAGAGATCCATCTTCTAAACACTTCACAAAAACACTTATCTCTCATCAAAACATTTCATCCCCCACTCATAATCACTTTCACCAAACCTCAAAAAATTTCAAAACAAAATGGCTCACACCAGATCAAAAACTAAACAACTAGAGATTGAAGAAGAGGAGGATGAAAGCCTCAATGACTTTCAAGAAGCCATTGGAGAAGGTCCAAATGATGAAGATCCTAGTACGCCAACTCTTGAAGCTATAGAAAGAGAATAACACAACCCTAGGTTCAATCGACTTTTCGATGAAATCCTTAAAAACAATGCAAATGCTCATTTTTTGAGACTTGCTTAAGAGGGTGCTAAACTAAACTGCCCTCTGATTTTGATACCACACAAATATGGCAAACATCAGAACACCATAGCCGTAATGAGGTTGGAAGGGGTAGAGATTACTTAGGATATGACCTTAATCAAGGAAATCCCCCACCTCCTCCTCCTACCAAAACAGACATGTTAAGACAACAAGTCGAGAATCTTGCTCAACAACTCCACAGTGGTGTGAAGACTACTTGGTTTTCACTTAATGATATTTGTCCCTATCCCTTTGATAGGAACCTACATATGCCACCTTTTCTGCGAGGGTTTGAAACACCCAAGTTTGAAAAGTATCAGGAAAAAGGAGATCCTAGGGATCATGTCCGGTAATTTCACTCAGCTTGCCTAGAAGTGGCTTATGAAGACACCTATCTAATGCGCCTCTTTCCTCAGAGTTTGGGGGGAACAACCATGCAATGGTTTTCCCAATTACCAGGTGGCATTAGAACATTCAAGGAACTAGTCCAAAAGTTCATTGTGCATTATTCACACAACATAGAACGCGATGTTACCATGGCAGATCTATGCAATACCAAACAAAAGCTAGGGGAGATGTTTTCAGCTTTCCTACAACAGTGGATGCAACTGTCTAGTAGATGTTCTCTTCATCTACCTAAATGAGAGCTAGTAGAAATATTATTTCCAACTTGAATGATGAAATGGAATTCCATCTAGATATGAAGGGCACAGAGTCCTTTGAAGACATGATCACCTAGGGATTAAAATGTGAACGAGCCCTTATAAAAAAGGGACTTATCAAAATATACAATGAACCAAAAGATGGCCCTCGCCCAGGTTTTAACAGTGATAAACCCAACTTCTAGAATAAGAATAAGAACATCATCAATGAAGGGGTCATAGATGCAAGGACTGTAAAAATTGCACAACCTGTGGTTAGATTTGCGGGGAAAAATCCCCCTCCTAAAAAGAACCCCATTGCTCCTCCACAAAATCAAGGTCAAAATGCACCGCAAGAGGAACCAAGACAACGACAACAAACTATAAACCAAAACGTACATACACACCCTTAGGGGAACCCATCGGAACGATATTGCATCAATTGGTCTCTTCAAATCTAGTGACCTTACTGAAGACATCTAACTATGAACCTCAGGTCAAACCTCCATGGTGGAGAGATAATGAACATTGTGAATTACACCAAGGGAAAGGGCATAAAATGAGTAACTGCCATAGACTGAAAGATCTTGTTCAAGATCTTATTGACTGAGGAGAAATTGAAATCGAAGGACACGACCCAAAAACATCAAATGATGATCACCTAATATTCAAGAATTCACTTCCATCACAAGATCAAAGGGGTCTTTCCACCTCAGGGCGAAACACAGATACAACTAATTATACACAAGCTACCTATAATTATACTATGAATCACCTCTATGATGTCGATGAACAAATTGCAACCCTCACTATCAAAGATCCAAACCCTTCCTACAATGTTGTTACGCATCATAGCAAGATCACTATTAAAGCAGCTCCACAAGGAATAACATCCATCCCCAAGCAGTATAATCTTGTGGAGCAGTTAGATAAGACGCCCACACTCATATCCATATTAGAGCTTGTGCAATGCAATCGGTGACAATGTATGTTGTCATTGATGTCAATAAGTGCAGGTGAACAGGTATGAAGATTGGAAGAAGTTGTTATTGATGTTCAAGTAGGAGAACTGGTATGAAGGGATGAAGTGGACCAGTGTCAGGGTTTCACTAAGGGTGACTACTGGTTGGTAGTCTCAGCTCTAGGGTTTTCGGTTTGGCAATCTAGCTTGTGCGATGCAACCGATGACATTCTGTGATGAGTTAGCTAAGAAATAAGGATGAGATCAAGATGCCACATCAGTTTTGTGCACGTGAAGGATTTCCTTGAGGATCTTGCATGTGAAGATCGACTGGATTAAATGTCTACCTTGGGAATGAACATTCTTCTTAGCAGTATGTGAAGAGAGAGTGATGGGTTACTAATTTCCACATGCGATGAAGAATGGACGATGCATAATGACTTGTGATCTGTTTGAGATTGTTTTATTCTATACAAAGTGTTTGAACGGTCAGGATTGGACTGCTTGCAATTGTAAACCTAAAATGTTTAGGGTTTAGGGTTTATTCTACTGACCTAATTGTTGTCTATAAGGTCAATGATATTTGTTATTGTTTGTGTTGGCAAATGTTGTGTTTGTATCCAAGTGATGAGATACTTGCCAGACCAGTGAGTGGAAAACTGCAGAGTGTGATTGTAGAGTAGAGGAGCTGAAAAGGATCTACCTTAGCATGTAGTGCTATTATCAGATCAAAGCTTTACCCGTTGTCTTCTAACCATTTCAATAGTAGGAAAATCCCTTTATCGGGTAGCTTTAATAGGCTTATTGCAAATCCTCTAACTAGGTGAGTCAAGATCATTGAGTTCTTCAAATCCTCTAGTGAGGTAACCTTTAACAGGATTTCAACCTTTAACAAGGTATATAGCCATCCCTTAACTAGGTGATCTTTAACAGGATCGGTTCCTAACAAAACCTTATTGTAAAGTCTTTAACCTGACTAGGCTCCTAACAGAGCGAGCTTCAAAAGAGTTCAAAACAAGCTTGTGGGTATTCATCCCCAACGTGGTTTTTCCCATTTCAGTTTCCACGTGAAAAATCTGTGTGTCATGAGTTATGCATTTTTCATGTAATGATTGAGCAGTCTTTGTTTAGGTGAATATGCATGCAAAGCTAATGGTTATGATATTACTGATACAACACATGCATAAGTATATTGGTGAAGTAGTTATCATGTTGAATGTTATTTGAAGTATTCAGTTTTACTAGTTTAGCTGTTTGAAGTCTTACTATGTTGAACCGATATTGCCATGGTTAAGTTCAGTGATGAAGACAACCGATTAGCATTGTTTTAACTTGATAAGTTGTTGAGAAGTTTTTGTTTGTACTAATTCACCCCCCCTCTCAGTACTAATTAGGGTATTTATTATTCATCATTATTCATCAATTGGTATTAGAGAAACTCTAGGTCCTTGGTGATATAAGCTTAACCACTTGATGCAAAACATCCTGCTTTAATGATGAAGAGGGAAGGTCCTAAGTTCAATAGAGATAACTTCAAAATATGGAAGGACAGAATGAAGATTTATATCAAGAGTTTGGGTGCTCAACGCTGGAGCTATGTTGAGAATGCCTATGTAATCTCCATTGGCATTCTAATCGATGATAAGAAAAGATAGATTCAAGAAAATGGGCAAGTCATGGAAGCCCTTATTAGCAGCTTATCTGATATTGAGTTCACTAATGTACAAGATAAGGAAACTCCTAAGGATGTATGGGACACTCTGGAAACCATTTATGGTGGTGATGAGCATGTCAAGCAAGCTAAGGAAGAGAGCCTTAGAGGAAAATTTGAAGACATAAGGATGGTTGAAGGAGAGACCATTCAACAATATGGCATAAGGATCAAGACTGTGGTTGGAGATATCAAGAGCACTGGTGGAACAATTGATGATGCCACCATTGTCGGTAAAGTTTTAAGATCATTGTTACCGGTCTATGCAATCAGAGTTGCTACTATTTAGGAGCTAAGGTTTATCGACAAAACCAAGGTATCCTTAGACTCTATCATTGCAAAGTTGACTGCATATGAGTTGAATAGCTATGATGGCAGTGTTCAGAAGACCGAGTCAGCCTTTAGAGCATCTGCTGCACCAACCAGAAAAGGAAAAGAAGTAAGTACTAGTTATGAGTCCAGGAAATGTAGAGATATGGATTATGAATAGATTCTGATGGAGTTTGAAGCTCTTCTTTCCAAGAGACTTCCAAAAGGCACCGAAAAATATAGAGGTAAGCTTCATTTGAAATGTTTTTCCTGCAATAAGATAGGACATATAGCTGTTAACTATCCTAACAATGACAATAAGGATAAACCAGAGAGGTTTAGAAAGTATAAAGGAGGAGGTAGGAGAAATTGTCTTGTTGCAATGGATGAAGGTTTTACTGATGAAGAATCTAAGGATGAAGAGAATGAGGACATAGTGTTTGTAGCTGTAAAGGAAAAAGTGTCTGTCAAGAGAGCCCTTGTCTCTCGCATTGACAACTCTAATGAGTGGATTATTGATAGTGGGTGTTCTCATCACATGATTGGTGACTGGAGAAAGTTTTTGTCTCTAGAAGAATATGATGGAGGTGTTGTCTGGTTTGGCAATGATGCACCATGCTTGGTGAAAGGTAAAGGATCCATCTCACTAAATGGAAAGAGCAGTGCGGATGATGTCTACTGGGTAGAAGGTCTTAAGCATAACCTTTTGAGTGTTGCTAAGCTAAATGAAAAAGGACTCATTTTGGAGTTCAAAGGTGGAGTTTGTAGTATAATTGGAAAGAGTGGTGAACTTATTGCCACCGGTAAGAAGACCAGAGGTAACTTGTTTCAGTTGAATGCCAAGATTAGTCAGTGTCTGATGGAAAAGTTTGATGACAGTTGGATATGGCATAGGAGACTTTATCATATAAACTTTGACAATATTATAAAAGCTAGTAAGATTAAGGCAGTAAGAGGATTGCCTTTGCTGAACGAACTCAAGAATTCATTGTGCAAAGAATGCCAACTTGGGAAGATGTCTTCCTCAACTTTCAAAGGAAAGTCTTTTTCAGCAAAGAACTTACTTGATCTTGTGCACATCGATCTGTGTGGTCCAATGAAAACTAGAAGTATTCAGGGAGATAGGTATTTCATGATTCTTACTAATGACTGCTCAAGAATGATGTGGGTCACATTCTTGAAAGACAAGTATGAGGCATTTGGAAAGTTCAAAGCCTTTAGAGAATTGGTAGAGAAGGAAAGTGGTCAAAGGATAAAATGCCTAAGAACTGATCAAGGAGGTGAATTCACTTCTGATGAATTCAACATGTACTGTGAAGAGACCGATATCAAGAGGCAGCTGTCTGCCCCAAGGACACCACAACAAAATGGCATAGCCGAAAGGAATAACAGGTCTGTAGTTGAAGTGGCCAGAACAATGCTGATCCAAGGAAAGGTTGCTCACACTTTTTGGAGAGAAGCGGTGAGCACTGCAGTCTATACTATGAATCAGGTACTCATCAAGAAAGGTAAAGATAAAACCACTTATGAGTACTGAATTGGGAAGACTCCCACTATGAGTTATTTTAAAGTATTTGGCAGTAAGTGTTATATCAAGAGAGGTGAGCATCTGAGCAAGATTGATGCTAAATGTGATGAAGGAATATTTCTGGGATATTTCACTAAAAAAAAAGCTCTAAAGTGCTACACCAATAGGACTCAGAAAATTGTTGAGAGTATCAATGTTAGGGTTGATGAATCTCCCGAGAAGCTTGAGGAAACCAGCAGCGAGCAAGTGGAAGATGAACCGGGTATAAAATTCTAGGAACCGGTTAAGAAAGAAATAAGCAAAGACCTCATGTACTGGTAGAAGCTATAGTAGGTGAAGAAGAAGATGGAGAAGAAGAAGAAGAGGAAAAGCAAGCAGAACTAGCTAGAGTCATTCCTAGGTATGTGAAACTACATCATGCTCCGAAGCATATCATAGGAGATAAAGATGCAACGATACTCACAAGAAGAAAGGTGAAAGAAAACTCTTGCATGCTTTCTGAATTTGAGCCTAAGACTACTAGAGAGGCATTTATAGATGAAGATTGGATTAAGGCAATGGAAGAGGAGTTGGACCAGATAGAAAAGAATGCAACATGGTCTTTGGTACCCAGACTAGAACACAAGAATGTCATAGGTGCCAAATGGGTTTTCAGGAATAAGTTGAATGAAGAAGGCATAGTTGTAAGGAACAAGGCAAGACTTTTATGCAAGGGATATGCTCAGGAAGAGGGAGAAGACTATGGAGAAACCTTTTCCCCAGTGGCTAGACTGGAAGGTGTTCGAATTCTACTTGCATTTGTAGCATTTAAGGGATTCAAGGTATACCAGATGGATGTGAAGTCTGCATTTTTGAATGGAATCCTAGAAGAGGAAGTGTATATTGAGCAACCAAATGGGTTTTCCTTATCAGAAGATAGCAACATGGTGTGTAGATTACACAAGGCCCTGTATGGATTGAAACAAGAACCAAGGGCATGGTATGAATGGTTACACTCTCATCTTGTGAAGATAGGATTTTAGAGAATAAGTGAGGACAACAACATCTACCTAAAATTTGAAGGTGATTAGATTTAGATCTATGAAGTGTTTGTAGATGACATAATACTTGGAGGAGGTGATGAAATGAGCCATGCATTTGCAAATGAAATGAAGAAAGAGTTTGAGATGTCTCTGATTGGAGAGATAAAGTTCTTCATTGGTCTACAAATTTAGCAGATTAAAGAGGGTATCTTTATTACCCAGTCCAAGTATGTCAAAGAGGTATTGAAGACCTTTGGCATGGAGGAGAGCAAACCAATTGGTACACCGATGGTGACCAACTGCAAATTGACTAAGGAAGATGATTCAGCATTGATGAATGAGAAGGAGTATCGGTCAATGATCGGTAAGCTGCACTATGTGGTATAGAGCAGACCAGATATTTCTCATGCAGTGGGCATTGTGGTCCATTTTCAGAAAAGTCCAAGAGAATCCCACTTGGTAGCAGTCAAGAGGATTCTTAGATACCTAAAAGGGACAGTTGATTATGGATTGTCGTATGCATACAATTGTGACTTTAATCTCAAAGTATATACCGATGCAGATTGGGTAGGTAATGTGGATGACCGAAAGAGCACAACCGATGGAGCATTCTTTCTTGGTGGAAGACTAGTCTCATGGATGAGTAAGAAGAAGAGTTATATTTCCCAGTCTATAGCTAAAGCGGAGTATGTGGCATCATTTATGAACTACACTCAAGAAATCTAGATGAAACATGTATTGGATGGTTTCAAAGTACCTATATCTGAACCGGTGAGTATATTTTGTGACAACACAAGTGCAATAAATATTTCCATGAATCTGGTATTGCATCCTAGAACTAATCACATTAAGCTCAAGTATCACTTCTTGAGAGAGAAGGTTCAAAACAAAGAGGTTGTATTAGAACATGTTTCCAGTAAGGAGCAGCTACTAGACATATTCACAAAGCCCTTACCGAAAACTACATTTACCTATTTGAGAGGTGAATTAGGGGTTGTACCCCTTCATGAAGTAAATTAAAAATGTGTGCTCAACATCAGTCAGGTACTATAGTGTCAAATCTTTCAGGATTGATGTGTTGAAGGATGCTACTTCATAGGGGGAGCAACATAGTGGAGAATGGAAGCTTGTGCCTCCACTTTGGAATTGATCTGAAAAGGGGAGAAGATATCTGATGATGTATGATATGGGAGAAGATATCTGGTGTATGGGGGAGAAGATATCTGATGATGAAGATATATGTTATAGTTGCACTGGTCTATGCTGTTTATAGTTGCAATGCTACACTGAGTATTGCCATCAATGCCAAAGGGGGAGATTGTTGGCATATGATGAACCGGTATGATGATAATGCATGTTGTCATTGATGTCAATAATTGCAAGTGAACCGGTATGAAGATTGGAAGAAGTTTTTATTGATGTTCAAGTAGGAGAACTGGTATGAAGGGATGAAGTGGACCGGTGTCAGGGTTTCACTACGTGTGACTACCAGTTGGTAGTCTCAGCTCTAGGGTTTCCGGTTTGGCAATCTAGCTTGTGCGATGCAACCGGTGACATTCTGTGATGAGTTAGCTAAGAGATAAGGATGAGATCAAGATGCCATGTTAGTTTTGTGCACATGAAGGATTTTCTTGAGGATCTTGCATGTGAAGATCGATTGCATTAAATGTCTACCTCAGGAATGAACATTCTTCTTAGCAGTATGTGAAGAGAGCATGATGTGTTACTGATTTCCATATGCAGTGAATAATGGACGATGCATAATAACTTGTGATCTATTTGAGATTGTTTTATTCTATGCAATGTGTTTGAATGATCAGGATTGGACCGCTTGTAATTGTAAACCTAAAATGTTTAGGGTTTATGGTTTGTTCTACTGACCTAATTATTGTCTATAAGGTCGATGATGTTTGTTATTGTTTGTGTTGGCAAATGTTGTGTTTGTATCCAAGTGATGAGATACTTGCCAGACCAATGAGTGGAAAACTACAGAGTGTGATTGCAGAGTAGAGGAGCTAAAAAGGATCTACGTTAGCATGTAGTGCTATTATCAGATCAAAGCTTTACCCGTTGTCTTCTAACCATTTCAATAGTAGGAAAATCCCTTTATCGGGTAGCTTTAATAGGCTTATTGCAAATCCTCTAACCAGGTGAGTCAAGATCATTGAGTTCTTCAAATCCTCTAGCGAGGTAACCTTTAATAGCGTTTCAACCTTTAACAGGGTATATAGCCATCCCTTAATCTGGTGATCTTTAAAAGGATCAGTTCCTAACAGAACCTTATTGTAAAGTCTTTAACCGGACTAGGCTCCTAACAGAGTGAGCTTCAAAAGAGTTCAAAAAAAGCTTGTGGGTATTCATCCCCATCGTGGTTTTTCCCATTTGGGTTTCCACGTGAAAAATCTGTGTGTCATGAGTTATGCATTTTTCATGTGATGATTGAGCAGTCTTTGTTTAGGTGAATATGCATGCAAAGCTAATGGTTATGATATTACTGATACAACACATGGATAAGTATATTGGTGAAGTAGTTATCAAGTGTTGAATGTTATTTGAAGTATTCATTTTTACTGGTTTAGCTGTCTGAAGTCTTACTGTGTTTAACTGATATTGCCATGGTTAAGTTCAGTGATGAAGACAACCGATTAGCATTGTTTTAACTTGATAAGTTGTTGAGAGGTTTTTGTATGTACTGATTCACCCCCCCTCTTAGTACCGATTAGGGTATTTGTTGTTCATTAATATTCATCACTACTAACCTACATCCACATGTTAGCACCACATCTATAACATGCATATAGAAATCATAAAATCATCACCATACACATATAGAAAGCAAAATCATCCATAACATGCATCTAAGCATAAATCATAATCATCATCCTACATAAACCCATATATTATCACAAAATATGGGATCTCCTCATATATCACATCATATATCATCTCTAAAAAACATACATGTATTAGAGTACAATGATGTCAAAAATATAAGGGCTACCGAGAGCCATTTAAGTCACAGTCTGAAATAACAATGTAACAAGTACACAAACTCTCTCAAATGGCACTCTAGCTAGATGCTGCACCACCATCACTGCCTGCTCCACCACTACCCCTGCACCACCCACACTATGTCGATGTGGAGGACCCATAACACCACCACTGCTCTGTATCCTCTGAGACCACTCTAATATCGGCTGTCACATTTGGGAATAGCTTAGTGCCCACTGACTGGATGGTACCACTTTCTCATATAAACCCCGCCAATATTCAATCTCTCCACCTACCCGCCGTAGTTCCCTCACCATCGAATTAGTCAAACCATGTCCCTGTTCTCCCTCCAAGACCTGAACTCTCTCTTGCAATTGGATCACCCTATCAACCACATCATTTCGCTCTCGCCTCACTATTGTCAACTCTGACTCTCGTGCAAATAGCTGAACATCTCTAGCTGCAATCTCTGCCTCACTATCCTCCAACCGTGCCTCATGTGTTGTAAGTTGAGTCTGCAAATATACTATCATGTGCTCCTGTAGGTCTCCCTTCCCATCTCCATAGGATCCTCTTCTCCACCTGTGGCTCCCTCTCCCATCTCCATAGGCACTCCACCCCCACCCATATCCCTACCTCCTACTCTAGCTACCCTCTATATGAAAGGACCTTGTGATAGTCGCAACAACTATCCCCCTCTACCTCTCCTCTAAAATTGTCCTCTTCCACCACCTCCACCTCCAAATCCACCCCCACCCCCTCCACCTCCTCCTGCTCCTCCAAAACCTCCTCCACCACCTCCTCCACCTCCATCCCCTCCATCTCCTCTTCCTCCTCCATCCCCTCCATCTCCTCCTCCTACTCCTTAGACTCCTCTCCTCCTTCGTCACTGTCTCCTATCATCCTCAAAGGATGGTATCGGCTCAACAAGATCTGAAATGCGTGGAATAGGATGTGCGGTATGATACTGCGTGTACTCCTCTTGCACCCCTGCATCCACAATGTCAAGCCTCATATGCCTTGGTCTTGCCTATAAGCTTCGGAACTTGGCTAGGGTTTGATTGTATGGTAACACTTCCCCCCACTGAAATCTCTCCTGTACTACCCATGCATAGTCCCCTGATCCCCTCGGTAACCCCTGCCTCCATCCAAACTGTCTCATCACTTTATCTAGTACCTATCTCTTTACATTGTATTCTGTCCTACCAATAAAAAACTATGCCATAAATACATACAGGAAGGCCTCTGCATCATCCTCCCAGGGCTCACACTCAATATATGGCCTCCATATCATTGTATCCAAATCATCTAACGCTCATCGCCAAAACTCCAACTTCCCTAAGTGGGGATGGCTCATCATACCTCCATACATATACACATGGGGCTAATCTGCTACCCTAAACCTCAAGTTGAAGGACCATGTCACTGGTAGGTGCTCCCATGCCTAGATATGTAGCAATGTATTCCCTACCCCTAGAGAAATCGTCTCTTGGTATACAACCTCATGTAGCTCCTTGTAGAAATGTGAAAGCATGCATGGTCCCCATGCATAACGGGTTCCATTCATCACCATGTGCTCTATGACCTAGCCCCAACCCACGACCAGTCCATGTGATCATCAATTGGGGCAAAGCAATCCCCCGACAATGCCTAATAAAATAGCTAGTACTGGCTCATACAAGGAAGCTATCTCCTCCCATGCTATTGAGCCATCATGAATATGCATGTCCTATGCAAACATTCACCACACAATAGCTATCCCCAAAGCTCGATCATAGGTCACCAACTCCCCTTGGAATGGGATGTGTAGTATCCTCCACACATCCTCTAGGGTAACTATAATCTCTCCTGTCACTAGGTGGAAGGTACACGTCTCACTATGCCATCGCTCGGCTAGTATTGTCATTAGTTTGTGATTTGTCTGAATCATGGGGAGATACAATATATTGTATAAATCAATCACAACAATACAATCTACCTTTGCCTCTATCAACTGCCCTCGCAGCTGCTGTGTGGCTGGATGCCACTCCCACATCTGTAAAATGGGAAGATCCTCCTACACACACACATCCACACATCAACATACCATCAGTTGTTTTGTTTCAAACTTTCTTAATTTTAAACCTAGACTATCAACAAATACTTTGATCAAGTATCTTCGGGTCTCAACAAGTAAGCGATCATGGCAAACCTAGACTACAACAAGCATTTATCATAATGACCTAGTCTCAATGGGGATGCAATGATTCAAAACAACTCATCCATCCATCCACTCAACACAGGCATCAGGAGATAATTTTCCTAAGATTGGGGTATCTATCTTTTGAACAATAGCACTATTATGCTAATAATCACGCTACAACCTATACACAATAGTGCTAAAACAACAAGGCTAAATAAACCACACAAACACGCTATTACATGGCAATAACGGTACAACATTGACCCAATAGTGCTAACAATACAATAGCGCTATTACTACTATACAAACACGCTAAACCTATCGACAATGCTAAAACTACCACCCAATAATGCCATGGCGACACAAAGGCACTATTTGGGCTGACACAAGTGCTAAAACACAATTTTAGCGCTATTGTCTTGATTAGACTTGGACGCTTGCAAAAACATATCAAAAAAGCATAAAAAGAAAAAAATTAAATTTGCGTATCGCTGGTCCGTAGTCATCTGGCTGCTGGAATCGATGGATCCGCTCTAGCCGATGATCTGCTATAGGTACCGACATGATGATCGCTGTTCACTCCTTCACCAAAAGTCACTATCAGAGTTCTGTATTGCTATGGAGATGGATGCAAATGAACCTATTTTTACCCCTTCACCCCCATATATACCCTCCAACCCTAACCCAATTTCACCCCGTGAACTTCCAATGTCTCTCATTTCTCCATTTTAACTCCGATTTCTTCCATTTTTTCATCGTTATTGCTAATTTCTTCTATTCTACCTCCCCTCCACTTTTAGTCCTTTTTCGAGAGATCGCTCGATTTTTTGAAATTTTTTGACCCATCTCTCGAGGGGGCATACCACCCACTAAATTAACATTTATGAGGCATATTTCTTCACACCTATTTTTCTTTCTTTGAAAAAACGTGATAAACCACATCGTCTCAAAGAGGGGCAAATGTAGTCATATAAACTTGTCCACTTAATTAAATGAATATTTACTATTTATTTGATTAATAAACCATTAGTCACCAATTAATTAAATTAATTCATCCTCAACCCCTTCTCCTATTAATTAAATAAATTATTCAATTTATTTAAATTAATTCATTAAGCCACTCTAAAATCAATTAAATGAATAAACGATATTTATTTAATTTAAACCCCTTTCCTCTTTAAAATAAATAGTAAAATATTTATTTAAATCCCTAAACTACCCCCCACTTGCATTCTCCTACAAATGCAAGTTGCAACCACAATTGAAATAAATTAATTTTATTTTAATTAAAATCTTATTTTCCCTCACCCATCAAACCCACTTGCAATCCTAAATCCCCTTCTAGACTCTTCTAACCACTTTCTAAATTCTTCTAACCACTCCTAATTAGCCTAATCCCATTTCCTAAATATTGTCACATTCATAAGAAACTTGGAGTCACTTCTCAAAGCCTCAAAGTCTTTGAAAAGCATTTAATGCTTTATGTGTTCGACAAGCTAACCCCTAAAGTCTTCCAAACCATTAATGGCTCTTACATTACCATTTATGGTTAATTCCACTTGCCCACATGGTTAGAGACTTTCCCTCTAACTCAACCCTCATTTGACTCATGGGTCTCTTCAAACATTTATTGCTTTGACCATGGTTATCCCCACTAACTCTTGCACAAGAGTTTATCCATTGGATAAAGGCATTATTTATTGGATAATGGCTTTATTCATTCAACTCAACATTAACCTTACCTCCCAAGCTAACCTTCAAGTCATGTCAAGAATTTAATGCTTCTTCCCTCTCCTCTCAACCCATCTCATGATGACATTTGTCATCCTAGGATTGGGTTGAAAGCCCTCACATGGATCATAAACCCCTTAATCCCGACCCTTGTTGAGATTACTCAATCTCAACCATCCATTTCTCTATTTTTCTTATAAATAAAGCCCATTCCTTCATAATCTAGATCCTGAAATCTTGTATGCATCTAAGTTATAGTGAATTTTAGAGAGTATTTTAGAGTAAAATCATAATCCACATTGTCTTTTGGTTAAAAGTTGATAATAGCTAATTAACTCATTTTCTCTCATTCCTAGCTAGCTTGAATTTGCATATTTTTATAATCATCTTCAATCTTGAATCTCCATAAGACTTCCATAGTAGTGCAAAGCTAAGAGCTACACTCATGTGAAACTTGGAGAGGAGAGGAACAAGGGAGGAGCAACTATGATCATCTTGGTTATCATTTGGAGGAGTGCAGTTTATCTCTTTTATATTTGCATGCTTTCCATTTCATGTTTAATATCTCTCTTGATATGCTTGTTTAGGATAATCTTTTGTTGCTAACACCAACGTTTGAACTTGTTTCTTGTGTTGGCATTATTATTCTAATCCTTTTTGCAGAGCATCAACAAGTATATATTATCCTTTTGTGTACACATCTCCCATTTGTAACGCTTATCATAGGAACACATTGAAGATATAAATAATCAAAATAGAAAGCAAAAAAAATGAAGTATACAATATTTTGTGAATGTTCTGAAATTCTTATTAATCATATTTTGAAATTTAATGGATTAGTGCCTAACCCAGGGTGCAAAGTCAAACCCATATCCAAATGCAAACATCAAACAACAATTTATCTTAATTAGTGAGCATGTATGGCATCAATGCCTAACATTAATGTAGCCCCTATTGTCATTACAAATATAATTCTTACAAATCCATATTGTATTCCTAAACCTACTGTAATACATATGTAGGAATTTACTCTCTTCCTTGAAGACAACCCACAAACAAAATCACACATTCACAAGATTTTAGCAATGATGAATAACAAAATCCTTGATATTATTATTCATGTAAGATGGAGAATGCAATATGGAGACAATTTCTGTAAAAAATTCATGACAGTTCATGAACTAATTGACATTACTAAAGAAAATATTTACATTCTTCACTGTTTAAGACTCGTTCCCCTAACCTAGACATTGTTACTACCATTTTTAGAAAAACCCCAAAATACCCCACCAGCCAGAATCCTTTTTTACAGCCATAAAATTCCTTTTATATGAGTAAGGAATGCAACAAGCTTGAGTCTATTTACAACTAGCATATTCTCATTTCGCATATATTTTCTTTATACGCATGAAAAATAAATATTCCCAATATGAAACCTAAAATAGAACAGGACAACTTATCAGAGTATGTGCACTAGAAGCCATCCTAGTGAAGAATAAAATATTGTTGAAAATCAACTGCTTGAGTCACGCCACCATCACATTACTGATGACATTGGGGATACAAGATTCCCACTATACAAACTAGATGAGGATCTCATAGAGAAATGTTGTAATTAGAATAGGGGCTCCAACTTTAGCTATCAATTTTAATTAAATAGGCTCTTTGCTAGATCCAACTCACCCCTATCCTCATTATTATCCTCCCTATCCCCTTTGCCTCCTAGTCATCAAATGATGGAGGGATGAAGGTAGGTAGCTTTTGAAACCTGCCTTTTGCAACTGTAGCTGCCTTTCAATATCCCTTTAGCTATCTTTTGCAATTTCAATATCCCTTTAGCTACAAAGTACTTTACTAAATTATTCTCCACTCTATGTCATTGAACTTGTTAGGATAACCAGTGAACAACTGAGAGGGGGGGTGAATCAATTGTTAATAAATTATATTAATCAAACCACTTTATAACCTTTAATCGGAGCACATAAACATTGAATACTAGAATAGCAGAAACAAATACTGGTAAGCAATAAAACTTAAGAATGAAATAGAGAATTAACACAATGCAACCATACCACATAACACCATGATTTGTATGTAGAAAACCTGGTAAAGGGAAAAACCATGGTGGGAAGCCTACCCACAATTAGATGATGCTTCTGCAGAAAGTATGTGATACAATAAGGGGCCTACACATGTAGGAAGGCACACTGCCTAGAGCATACTGCTCATTACAAAAGAGTCTCACTGACTATAGAGAGGTCATAACTACCTCAAGATAATTGGACAAGAATCTAGAAGAATGAACTGCCAGAGATAGCATCTACCATGCTTGATTACAGTCCTGGTTAAGCTCAATACCAAAGGCCTTTGACCTCTTACTTAAACCCAATTTGATCACCTATGATTGACCAAATCTCCTTCACCTATGATATTGCATTCCACGACCATGACACATGATCGACAATGAGATCTTACATCAATTTATACAAATCCTAAGGCCTAAACTAATTAGGTCAGCCACCTAAAAGATATTACAATAAGATCATTACATACATCCATATTACAATGATATGCCATGTCGGCTTGAGACCAAAACAACAATAACCAATCCATAAATCATCCCGATAATGTGTAGAGAACACGTTAACATGATACCGATCCATAACCTAGATAGGTACCAGACCTAATCTAGGTCCACCACATGAAAGTGATGTCTTCAATCATTTGAGGCATGATCAAGGATCACCTTCTGCATCCTGAATTCCATCTAGAAGCCGCACCAATACCACTTAGCATTCTGTCAAGGTTTCTCAGTGAAAGATCTGCCGGTTAAACCTTAAACCCTTACTGGTAACACAAGATCTTCTACTGGTAACCAAAACTGGTTTGTCGGTAACCAATCAAAACAACTAGTGTTGACATCAATGCAACACATATTCAATTCCTCCATATTGCCAACAATCTCCCCCTTTGGCATTGATGGCAACACTAGATGTGAAAAACATCTAAGTACCAAGAAATGCCAAACAAGTCTCCCCCTATGGAAGACAACCAACAATCTTCTGAATATCAATAACTGTGAATAATATCTTTGTAAAGTTCTGAATTTATTTTTCTCATCACTATCTCTCCCCCTTTGACATCAATGCCAGGAATCTGACAAAAATATCAAAGTAAGAATATAAGCCTTTAAATCTCAAAGCTAACTACTCCCCTTGAGTAGTAGCACCACTACATCAACCCGAAGCAAAGGATAAAGCTGATGATGCATACTAGACTGATGGTTTTCTCCATCAATTAAGTTTCTACCAGAGGGGTAGATACCCCTAACCCGTCTCTCAAATACTCAAATGATTCCTTAGATAATGGTTTAGTGAATATATCTACAATTTATTCTTTAGTGTTCACATAAACCAATTTGACTTCCTTTTCTTCCACCTTGTCCTTTAGAAAGTTATATTTTATTGATATGTGCTTAGTATTAGAGTGAAATACTAGATTCTTAGACATGTCAATAGCTACAAAGTTATCACAATAGATAACTATCGGTTCACTACAATTTACCTTGATATCCTTCAACATTTGCTTCATCCACAAGACTTGAGTGCAATTAGTTGCCGCTGCAACATATTCAACTTCTGCAGTAGATAAAGAAATGCATGACTATTTTTTGTTGATCCATGAAACCAATTTCTTTCCAAGAAAGAAATCTCCACTAGAAGTGCTCTTCCTGTCACCAGTATCTGCTGCCCAATCTGAATCTGTATATGCACATAAAGTGAAGTTATCATCTCTAGAATACCACAAGCCATATTTTGCTGTTCCTTGCAAATACCGGAATATCCTCTTTACAACACATTCATGATTTTCTTTAAGATTACTTTGATATCTTGAAACAATACTTACTGCATTCAAAATATCTGGTCTAGTCTGAGTTAGATATAACAAACCACCAATCATAGACTTATACCTTGTTGAATTTACCGATGCAGATGTGTCTTTGGTAGATAATTTCTCACTTGTCACCATAGGAGTACTTACTGGTTTGGAATTATCCATACCAAACTTCTTCAACAATTCCCTTAGATACTTATTTTGACAGATAAATATGCCTTTGTCAGTTTGAGTAATCTGCAAACCTAAGAAAAATCTCATCTCACCAATCATGGACATTTCAAATTCATTCTTCATATTATTAAAGAATTCCATGCACAATTTATCTTCACCTCCAAAAATGATATCATCAATGAATACTTCAATAATTACAATATCATCATCAGTGATCTTATAATACAAATTACTATCAACACCGCCTTTAGTAAAACCAAGCTTCAAAAGATATTTATCCAACCTTGCATACCAAGCTCTAGGAGCTTGTTTCAATCCATATAAAGCTTTCCTTAACTTGCAAACCATATCTTTATCATCTGTCAGTGAAAATCCATTAGGTTGCTCAATGTATACCTCTTCTTCAAGTTCACCATTCAAAAATGCACATTTAACATCCATTTGATAGACGTTATAGTTCTTATAAGCTACATAGGCAAGAAATAGTCTAACAACTTCAATTCTAGCTACATGTGCAAATGTCTCACCATAATCAATTACTTCCATTTGAGAATACCCTTTACAAACCAATCTAGCCTTGTTTCTTATGACTTGACCATCCTCATTGTAATGCCCTGCCAGGAACCCTAAAGGAAAAACAACACAACTAGGCAACTAAAGGGTGAAATAATTTTAAAAAAAAAGATTAAGTGCATTAATTATAACCATTGCACATCTAATAACACTGCGGAAGAATAACACATGATTTCCTAAGGGTAACCAATGAAGATTAATCGTATATTATATTAACACCATGGTTAATCCAATTGTCCATTAAATTAGATAAAGTAAATGCTCAAGTTCAAAACTACACATACATCTAAATTCCATAATGAAAGAATCAAGTATTCCCATACATTCAATTTCCATAAAACATTTATACATAAGATGAAAGCAACTGAATTAACACACATTCCACTAACATACTATTACAATATCCATAATTACATGGCTTCCAAAAATGCCACAGATACAAAGTTACAATATCAAGGTTACATAAAAGTTGATACAATGACCACAAGGTCTCAACTGAACAATGATCATGAACATGAGATGGTACACGAACCATGAACCAAGAGACACTATCGAAGCCTTTCCTTTCCTGAAGATACAATCCAGAACATCCGATGGGAAGTGGCACTACCACCCGACCATGTGATCCTGAAATGGAACCACTCCACTGTGCTAGGAGATAGTAGAAAACCCTCAAGAAAGAAAAGTAAGACAAGTACAAAAGAACTACAAGACTCCGCAAACATCCATGTGACTCAACTCACAAAACACTAGTGACTCTAAGGAGGGAGTGTCATCGCATAGCTTGATGGTTACCATGGTAGGCCTCCTAGGTCTTGCCTCTCTATCCTGATAACCTCTCCCGACTTCCGGCTCCAACTAAGTCTCATGCGGACCCTACCAATCCTTTCATGAAGACAAGGTGGTAAGTTTGCCATTCCAGGCCTTCTCGTAGTATTATGAGCCCTGTACTAGCACTACACCTATGCATGAGATACATTATCTTAATTAATATTCATTCTACCCACCCCCTAATCAATTATTAGATTATCACTTCTTAACTAACTTTCGACGGGTTATCCTGTCATCCACTTCGGGCACGACCCCCGCTTGAAAGCCACTCTCTCTCATAGGACACTAATAGGATAGGTCTCTCTACGAGAACTCTATGGCAAAATAGACAACCATAACTAATCCTGACAAACCACAGGTGAAGGATACACAATCACTAACCCAAGATTGACCATTTGGATAAAAACACACAATGGCTCACATCAATAAGGTTATACAACAACACCTAACCAAGGAGATATAATAACATAGGACATAATGATAACTCAACCAGAATTGCAACAGAATTAAGCTTGACTGCAAACAACATTTACACAAGACCCTAATACAGACAATCTTTCTTTACAATAGCCAAAAGCATAAATAACTTGCAAATAAGGAATTTCCAGAAGATAAGAAAACACAACTATTTTAATACAAATCAATCAATGTTGTCATTTGTCCAATAAGATTTAAATCAATCACACAAACATTAATCTCCTAATGTTTTTAAGCATAAATATAAAATCTCTAAATCTACAAGCTTTTATGAAAACACCCAAACTATAATTTAATTATATTCATAAAATATAATTATAGCTATAAATTAAAATTATATTCAATACCTATAAATAATTCACTTAAAATTATATTTCAGAATATATATCTATCAACTTAGAATTAATTCCCACAAAAATAAAATAATACTGAATAACTTAATACCCATAATAAAATAAATTTATATATATATATATATATAGATATATACATACATACATGTATGTATGTATGTATGTATGTATGTATGTATGTATATACACACACACACACACACACACACACACACACACACACACATATATATATATAAATGTATGTATACACACACACATATATATGTATATATATATATATACACATATATATGTGTGTGTGTATATATACATACATATATACATATATATATATATACATATATATATATATACATATATATATATATATATACATATATATATATATATACATATATATATACATATATATATATATATACATATATATATATATATACATATATATATATATATATATATACATATATCATATAAGTATACAAATTAATTTAAAAAAAAATCCAATTTAATACCCTGCACTGAAACCAAAATACTACATCTCGGTCTGCATGCAAAAAACCTTGGGAAAACAAATTTTAGTTACCACTTGCCACGTACGGTAGTACATGTTGCCGTAGGTAGCACATGCTACCGCCGGTAGCACTGCTACCTTACGGTAGCAGATGCTACTGTCGATAGCATGCTACCATCGATAGTACTGCTACTGCACGGTAGCCATACTACCGTTGGTAGTGCTATCAAGGGTTAGTTTTATTTATTTAAAAAAATAAAATAATTTCCTTTGCTCAATACAACAATAAAATAAATTTCCAATATCAATGAAATTCTCTCTCACAAAATTTTATTTAATATATATATATATATATATATATATTCAAAAATTTAAGTAAATTATTTTTTTCCAAGACTTAAATAAGCCAATAAATTTAATTAATAATTAAATTTATTTTCTAAAGTAAATAAACCATTTCACAGAGATCCAATTATTAAAAAACTGCCATAGCCAAATCTCAGAACAAAATCAACAAGAGAGGATGATTTCTTTGGTAAATCCCATACCTCCCAAATCTTGAAATTTCCATGCATAATAAAAATCTTGGCAATATTTGCCATAATAATTCTCCCAATTTTTTCAAAAACTTAATCCATAACACTCAGGAAATAATTTCTTTTCATAAACTAGAAATTAACATCAGGAATGGACTTTAACCAAGAATAAGAAATAATCAAACATGATTTCAAATTCGACAAACACCTTAATACACACATCATTCAGAGAGATGAAAGAAATAGATTTTTTTTCTTAAAAACAACAATCGAAAGAAGCTGCCCAACCTGGTATAGCTTTCCTGGAAGAAATCTGTAGAAGAGCCCTAATCTTTTCAACAAGCTTCCAATAAATTTCTTCACCTAAATTCTTGACCTATTTCCTGTGTATCCTAAAATAATGACCTATTCCCCTTTTAAAACTAAAATTCTAGGTTGAATATCTTTTTCTCCAAAAACCTAAATTTAGTAATAAAAGCAATTTTATTTTCTTTTTTAATTTTCTAACAAAGTATAAGTTAACATGCAATAATTAAAAATCATTTTTCTTTCTTTTCTTTTCTCATGCAAATTAATTAATTTTCTAAATAAAGAAATTAAAGAAAAACTATAATTCTAATTAATTCTTTTATTTATTTAAAATTCTAGGAAACAATAAATGCAACTAATCTAATTTATTTTTCCACTAAAATTTAAATAAAATATATTTCTAATATCATGCAACTTGCAACTTAATTTAATAACTTTTTTTAATTAATTAAATTTATAATCTCAATGCATACATAAATCAACTATGAGATAACTCCATAAACTTAATTAATTAATCAAATCTACTAAAACACACAAACTGAACAAATATCAAGCAAATACTCATAAAAAGATCAAACGACAAAATACGAAGGCCGAACTAACTGACTGGATGACCAACTAACGACACTCACACGAGTGTAACTGGGTAAAATAGGGTCAACTACTATCTCCTCCACTTCCATCGGAAACTATAAGGCACACTCAGACCTGTGAAGCCAGGTGGAGATGATACCCCGTACCTACCCGATACTTGTACCTGAAATATCTTGCATCACCGAGCCACACATGCATATATACAATATAGAAAGCACGACATACACACCGATGAAGGAGAATCATGATGTTCCCTGTCTCACCAAAATAAGTGAAGGAAAATCGTCCCCTTGCATCCAATACACTCGTAGAGACACAACATATAATTACACATTGCATAGATAAAGTAAAATGTCAGTACATAGAAATAATCCATAAAATGCCATAAATCACAAGTATTGAAATACTGTAAATAAACTGCTCATCTCATATCTAGATAAAGCATGAAATAATGTCATAAAAATCTGAATAACACATCATGGTAATGTATCCACTGGAAATAAACAATAATAAAATATGAGTCTAATGAGTTCAAACGAGTAGGGGTACTACATTCTCCCCCCTCAAAACTAGGCTTACTCCCAGAAGCCTAAAACAAATAAGAATACAACTCTCTCATCTTTGCTGCATCCTCCCAAGTTGCCAAGGTCTCATCATTTGGATCCCATAGGACCCTTACCTAGTTGATGGTGTAACCCCTGAGGATCAAATCCCAATGCTGAAGAATGCGCACGGGCTCCATAAACTTGTTGCTATTAGTTAGAGTTGCTTCTGTTTGCCAGATCATATTGGTGAGATAGTGCATTTGCTGCTCCGGTGATTGCTCTCCTTGAACTGTTGCCTTAGATAATCCAACTCTCTGAGTAATCAGATTATCCAACCTTGGTCCAAGTTTATCATTTAGTTCCCGGGCATTAGACCTTATTCTTGCCTTCTCTTTCTCAACTTTTTCCAACTTCTCCTCAAAAACTGATATAAGTCTAGATGAACCTATTATATTATCCACAATGTCATCAATTTCTTTTTGTGTCTTTGTAATCTCCTTATCAATATCGTCTATCAAATAGTGAGGTTTACATGCTTCTATATATAACTCCTTATACTCCAAAATTGTAGAATTGAGTACCGGTAAAAGTGTGTCCAAGTGATTGGTACATTTCTGTATGGTGTTCTCAAAGAATGTATTTTTCTCTTTGTCAAATCTCTCCTTAATGATATCCTCATTCACCTTATCTATGGTTATTACATTATCAACAATGAATTTGGACAATGTGTCCAATTTACCTAAAGAATCTTTAATGTGATCTATCTTACAATTAGGTGCAATCAACTTCAAGATAGGTAAGGTGTTATCAATTGCCTTAAATGCTAAGGCATTGCAATCAGTAATCCTTTTAATAGAGTCCAAAAGTACCTCTATAATGTTAGTGGATTTGAATTCACCTGTAGATGTGCTCGAAACAGATGTATGACCAATCACCTTCACCACCTCCTTTTTATTTCCATCAAATGCATCCACTTTACTTACATTTTCTTTCGGTGGATCTGTCTGTGTTTGTACCTCTACCTTTGATGGTTTTACAATTTTATTAAGCTCTTCCATAACTGCCGATGTCATAGACTCAACATGAACCTCTACCTCAAATTGTCTCTCTGCCTGTACCACTGCCACTTTCTCAGATTCTGGTGGCCCTGTTTGAGCTGGTATCTTAGTGTTTTGAGAGTCTAATGTGTGTACCGGTTTCTCTGAAATCTTTCTATCCTCAACACTATTTGCCTTAACCTTTGTAGTTTCTTTGTCCACAACAATGTTTATATCTTGAGTAGCTACACTCATGGTGAAAAGTATCTCAGATTCTCAGTTAGTATCATCATGAGTTATACCTTCAGTAGCCATATCCGGTGGATTAGCTATATGAAATAGTGATGTTGAAGGTGGGGTGTCCTAAGCCGGTGGAGGGATGTTATCTGTTATTTTTATAGAAGGTACACCACCTATTTTACCTTTTCCCTTGACTTTTTGATATACCTTGAATGTATTTTCTATTTTTTCTCTACTTCTTTCCTCTTGCTTTTCCTTTTCTATAAAGAATATGTCCCATTTATCTGTAGTCTCATCTGCAATTTCCTTAACCCTTCTAGCCATCAGGCTCACTTGCTGGTGTCCACTAACAAATACTGACCAGTTAGCTTCAGAAATAAGCTCATCTATCTCTTCCTTAGAATTTACCGGATGTACAACCAAGACTGCTTCAACTTTCAACTTCTTGTCCAGTTCCATCACAAATAGCCTTTTAGCTTCCAATCTCATGTGTAAGTCATTGGGTAGATCATCAATCACTTGTATCAAAACTTTCTTGTAAATATCTAAATGTAGAATAATGCTTTCTTCAATTGTGTTTTTGTTAGAATCATTGGAAGAAATACCATTTATTTACATTAGACATATTTCCTTCCTTTGTAATCTCAGTCAATAGATAATCTAGTGTGGGGGTAATCGGTGTTTGTTTCTTCTTTGGTGTAAGCTTCTTCTGTGGTTTCTCTAACTGCTTGCTACTTCTTCCTTAGTGTTATGGTTTTCTTAGGAGTAGGAGAAGGTACTGGTGAGGTTTTCCTTTTACTTTCCACTCTCTTAAACTCAACAGCCTTGCCATTGTCAGTATCAGAAGATGTTACAACCAATGAAACATGTGCTTCAGGTTGCAATCCTTCAAGCTCACTTGCTGATATACCACTGATATTCATGACATTTTCTTTGATTTCTTTGACCTTCTTGGAGGCATCTCTGATAAAATTTTCTCTTCTTTTTGTCCTCTTCTACATAGATACATTACCCTCTATAGTTTCTGCATTACCAAAGAATTTCTCAGATTGCTCCCTTGGTGTATCAAGTAGAGCTTTAACATATGTCTCTAGAACAGATAGGTCTACCTCATAACCCATCTCAGTAACCCAAATAGTTCTAGGGCTTTCTGCTTCCATCCAAGTTTCATATCGCTTAATGACAAAACAAATTTCCTTGTCATACTTATCAATTATGCTATGCGGTAGTCTCTCTCTTGCTCTCATCTTAGTTTGAAATATTTTGAAGTAGTCTGTAATGTTCTTACCACAGTTAGTGCCCATATCGGTGAAAGCTTCTTGTATCTATTTTCCTACTGGGATGTCATAACCAAAATATTTGTGACCTATGCTGGGTATCTCTTTGGTAAAGTACAACATCAGGCATACTAGTAGGTTTCCAAAATGGAAAGTACCTTTCTTGTCTCCCTTAATCTTCTTCAAATTGTCAATTAATTTATCTTTAAGCCATTCACAAACATCTATCTTAGCATTATTGTTCACCATCTCATATGCACTGTGAATACAAAGGCTAGAAACATTATTTAGTCTATTTGCATGAGTTGCTTTATATCCTAGTACCATACTCACATATCTCACATTTATATCCTTAACATCATTCACTCTAAGTGACTGGCTATCATATGTGGCTCCAGTTAAATCCATAACTCTCTTGTTAGGTATTTTCTTGGTTTTATCAAGCCTATTACCAGTTGAAGTTAAACCAGTAACTGCCTTAATTGCTTCCCTAGTTATCTTGCAAACTGACTCTAACCACATGAACTCTCCATGGACTTTGCTCAATACAAGTCTTACAACTTCCTTTGGAAATTTGGGAATGTTCAGAATCTCTATAAAGCCTAAGTCTTCCACAATCTTATGTTCAGGTTTAATCACACCATTTTCATAGATAATAACCTCATTAAATATTTTCTTCAAGTCCTTAGTCCCTAAGTTTTCTATGTTGCAATGTATGTAGATTCTAGGGTCTTCTGCAAATGCTACACGCTTCGGAATTTAAAAAAAAGCTTCGATAGAATCATCCTGCTTTGCAATCTTGGGGATAATATTAAATATGGGTCTAGGGCATTTGACGTTTTCCACAATGGTAGGGTTTGAAATAAACTCAGGAACAAAAGATGAGGATGCCATTTCAAAGATAAATACCTCTTAACCGAAATTCTGAATGCCTGAAAATCACTTCGCAACTTTGCCTTAGAATGCCCTTGCTTAGTTTCATGCTCTCTGAATATTTGAATGCTCAATGAGTCAAAAATGAAGGATCTCCGATGTTATATAATGAAATATCTTTCAACAACTGCATTAAATGCTTGCCAGTTAAGTGAAAACTTCACACATCCGTTGGTAAAGAAGAAATGTATCTTCTCACCATCAACCGAGGGTAGAATGCATGATTTTCAACTTGCTGCAATACCCCCTAAGGATTATTCCTCAGTTAGATGAAGAATCTCTTGCCGGTGGAGGATTACTCTGTTCTACTGGTGCAGAGATAGTTTCATGAGTTCTCTGATCACTCTTCTTAATCCATTGTTTTGAAAATTCTTGCTTTACTTCATCTACCTTTTCTTTGCCCTTCAAACTAGATCCTTTATTGTTCGCCGGTGTATTCTTGCTTCTATAGAATTTTGCAATATGACCAATCTTGTTACATGCATAACAAGTTACATTATTCCTCTGAATAGCTTTACCATATCCTTGACCGGTTTGTGATCTGCATTGATTAGATAAATGCCCAAATCTTCCACAAACATAGCATTTCACATTCATTCTACAATTTTCTGAATTATGACCAACTTTGTTGTATTTGGAACATCGACCAATGGGTGAGTTTGTATTCTCATTATTCCTAAATCTACATTGATTTTCTCTGTGACCATATTTGTTGCAACTAAAACATTTCCCCTTAAATTTATAAGTATTAGGTCATCTTACTGGTTTGTTCTGATCTTGATTATTTGCAGTACTGGAACTTTCTCCATGTTCAAATCCAAGTCCATTTGTATCTCCATTAGGTTTCTATCTTTTAAGCATGTCATCAAGTTCTTCTGAACTTTTCTTGAATTTGTCTTTGTGTTTATTTGCAGTAACCAACTCATTTTCTAGAATTCTAACTTGTCTTGTAAGCTCCTCCTTATCATGTTGCATGTGAATTAGATCTATCTTTAGCATATCATTTTCATGACCAAGTCTCATATTTTCATTTCCAGCATCATTAAGTCTCTTAGCCAAGTCTTCTTCATTCTTCTTCCTATCTTCACTATCCTTACACAACCTCATAATCATATCTTGCATTTCATTCTTCATATTACTATTTTCTTGTCTCAACTTATTTGCAATGTCTCTAAGAGTTTCCTTTTCATCATCATCATTTTGCATCTTCTCATGAAGTTCCTTTCTTTTATTTTGTGCTATAACTAGGTTCTCCTAAAGTCCTTTAATGAATTCCTTAGTAGTCCTCAGATCATCTTCAAGTTTGATATTCTTCAATTTTTCTACATCAAAAACTTCAAGAGCTCCTTCCAATTGTTTTCTGAAGTTCTCCATCTGTATCGGTGTCAGAATCTCCCTCAATCTGTTAGGCTTTTGCAAATAGAGGACCAAGCTCTGATACCAATTGTTAGTTTCAATGATAGTCCCAAAGACACTGAGAGGGGGGGGGGGTGAATCAGTGTCTAACCAGTTAGCAGAATATTTAAACTTATTGATAACTTTGTAACCCAAAATAGTGTACCAGTAAATAAGAATTATTGCAACAAACAAAAAAATAGAGACAACATAGAAACACACCATAACACAAGATATTTTAATGAGGAAACCCAGTATGGGAAAAATCTTGGTGGGATTTGTGACCCACAATATTTACTCACTGGCCAATGAATAAATACTACTTACAATAGAGGTTTGCACATGCAAGGAGGCCAACAGCCTAGAGCTCACTGCTTAATGAAGAGTCACACTGACTACAAAAATGGATAATTAAATCCAATAGAATGTACTACTCAAAACAACATCTCTAATGCTAGGTTTAGTACCGGTTTAAGCTTAGATAGATACCTTATCCAAAAACCTTCGCTTTCACTAGACAATTATTTTCTATCATACATATCATGTGTCTCCTACATTTCATACCACTCTTTCATATCAAAATGACCTATAAGATCTCATACATATATGAGTCTTTTACAATATACCATGTCGGCTTAGAAAAGATAATTATATTACAATAAACAAAATTTCATCCCATGTTGGTTGGAGTGTCAGTATGCTTTGTTGCTGATGTAATATGAATGCCAGTGTAAGTACCTACCAGTGCCGGTGTCTGCTAGTGTATAATATATGTGATGCCAGGCATGTAGAAATATATTGCTGGTGGGTTGCTAGTTGGTTGCCATCAATGACAACATCAAATATTATCATAAGAGTGTAGAATGCCAACAGGTTCACTGTTCTGATCATTAGTCATAGTTGAATTTTATGATTGTGTTGGTGTAACTGTCTCAATTTCTTGTACCGGTTGAGGCATTGCTGGTTCAGTTATGATCATTTCTATAGCTAGTTCCCTATCATATGATATAGATTGATTTCTGTAATTCTCATCCACTTTTACATTTGCACTCTCCATAATTTTTTGCAATATTTTGTTATAACATCTATATGCTTTGCTTTGAATTGAATATCCAAGAAATATCCCTTCATCACATCTAGGATCAAACTTTCCAATTGAATCATCCCTTTTGATATAACATTTACTTCCAAAAATTCTGAAATATTTAACAGTAGGTGTATGTCCAAACCATAATTCATAAGGGGTCTTACCGGTTTCACCTTTGATGTGAACTCTGTTGAATGTGCAGACTACTGTACTCACTGCTTCTCTCCAGTAGATGTGAGGCAATTTGGCTTCCATCATCATAGTTCTTGTTGCATCCAAAATGGTTCTTTTCTTCCTTTCCATGACTCCATTCTGCTGAGGAGTCCGAGGTGCAGATAGCTGTCTCCTAATTTCATTTCTCATAATAACTATTAAATTCATGAAAAGTGAACTCATCGCCTTGATCTGATCTCAGAAATTTGATTTTCAATCCAGTTTCTGGTTCTACCTTATCTTTAAAGATCTTGAATTTCTCAAAGGCTTCAGACTTCTCCCTAATAAAAGTCACCCACATCATTCTAGAATGGTTAGCAATTATCAGCATGAAATACCTATCACCTTGAAAGCTTCTAGTCCTTGCTGGACCACATAAGTCAATGTGAATCAAATCAAGTACATCAGTAGATTTATCATGTATGCTCTTAAAATAAGTTCTCACTTTCTTTCCCAATTGACATTCCTTACATATCGGATTATGAGGCTTTATAATCTTAGGTATATCTCTATCTGCCTTTGTTGAACTGATCTTGACAATACAATCAAAATTAACATGACACAACCTCTTATGCCATAACCAACTCTCATCAATATGAGCAATCAAACATGTCTTATTACCAGTGTTCAAATGAAAGATATTACCTCCAGTCTGAGTACCGGTTGCAATCTCCAAACTAGTTTTGTTAATGATTTTGCATTTTCTATCTTTAAACTGAAGTTGGAAACCCTTGTCCACCAATTGACCAACACTTAAAATATTATACTTTAAACCTTCTACATAATAGACATTATAGGTATTATGCTTGCCATCCAGAGAAATAATACCTCTACCTTTGATCATACATGCTTTGTCATCTCCAAATATGACTTGACCGCCATTGTATTCTTGTAGAGACATAATTTTTCTTTTTTCTCGAGTCATATGATGTGAGCATCCACTATCAATTACCCATTCATCCGTGTCTTCAGCTTTTGCGGCCAGGGCCTTTTCTTCATTCATGATAGCCGATTCTGGTTCATCTTCCTTTAAAGCATAGAACACCCATTCCTTTCCATTGCTAGATCCACTAGTAGAGTCTGCTGCTGGTTCATCCTCAGAGTCATCACTTACTCCTTCCTCATCCGCTATGTAGCATTGGTTTCTTTTCTTGAATCTATATCTATTTTGATTAGGCTTAAATGATTTCTTAACTCTCTCTTCAAATCTTGCATTCCTTTCAGGACATCTAGATGCAAAATGACCAATCTTATTACATGCAAAACATTTAAAAGATGCTTTTCCTTCATACTTCCTTCCTGCCAGTCCTTTAGGTACTCTTTTAGCAAATAAGCTTCAAGTTGATCAAATTCTTCATCCTCTTTCCTCATATCTTCCAATTCTTTTGCATATAAGACTTTCAAATCACTTTTGTCGGTAGATGATGATGCATGAAAAGAAGGTTCAAATTTTGCATCTCTAGAAGGTCCAAATTCTTCAAGCTCAAAAGCAGATAATTTCCCAATTAGAATGTCTCTGTTAACTGAAGTGTTTGCCATTGTTCTCAGTTCATTAATTGCAATTGCCTTCATCTTGTAAGCCGGTGGAAGGGCTCTCAAGACTTTGGAAAATATTTCATCTTCACTCAGAGATCCTCCACAACATTGAATTCCCATGACAATCTCATTTACTCTTTCCATAAATGTAGCAATTATTTCATTATCTTCCATCTTCAAGTTCTCATACCTTACCCGATAACCATCAAGTTTAGCAATTTTGACACTAGGATCACCTTCATTCAAAGTTTGTAATTTATCCCACATAACCTTTGCTGATGATTTATCAGTCAAACCCATGATTTTCTAATTAGTAAGTGCACACAAGAGGGTTTCTCTAGCTCTGTAATCATTTTCAATATTCTTGTCCGGGTTTGTAGGAGTAGGATTACTAGATGCCAGATCATAAGGTGTATACCCTTTCTCAGTGATCTCCCAAATATCCTTTCCAAGACATCTAAGATGAGTCCCCATTCATATTTTCCATATCCCATAATTTGTTCCATCAAGCTTAGGGATTTCTCTTCTAAAAATAGTTGCTGGTGGATTTGAAGTATTAGATGCCATAGGATCTACCCTAAGCAGTTAAGCTTCTGCAAAAGAGGACCAAATATCTGATACCAATTGTTAGGATAACCAGTGAACAATTGAGAGGGGGGGTGAATTAGTTGTTAACATATTATATTAATCAAACCACTTTATAACCTTTAATCAGAGCACATAAACATTGAATACCTGAAAGAAATAAAACTTAAGAGTAAAACAAAGAATTAACACAATGCAACCATACCACATAACACCATGATTTGTATGTGGAAAACCTAGTAAAGGGAAAAATCATGGTGGGAAGCCTACCCGTAGTCAGATGATACTTCTGCAGAAAGTATGTGATACAATAAGGGGTCTACACATGCAGGAAGGCACACTTCCTAGAGCGTATTGCTCATTACAAAAGAGTCTCATTAACTAGAGAGAGTTTATAACCACCTCAAGATAATTGGACAACAATCCAGAAGAATGAATTGCTAGAGATAATATCTACCATGCCTGATTATAGTCTCGATTAAGCTCAATACCGGAGGCCTTTGACCTCTTACTTAAACCCAATTCGATCACCTATGATCGACAAAATATCCTTCACATATGATATTGCATTCCATGACCATGACACATGATATACAATGAGATCTTAAATCAATTTATACAAATCGTAAGGCCTAAACCAATTAGGTCGGCCACCTAAAAGATATTACAATAAGATCATTACATACATCCATATTACAATGATATGCCATGTTGTCTTGAGACCAAAACAACAATAATAAATCCATAAATCATCCCAGTAACGTGTAGAGAACACGTTAACATGATACCAGTCCATAACCTAGATAGGTACTAGACCTAATCTGGGTCCACCACGCCAAAGCGATGTCTCCAATCAATTGAGGCATGATCAAGGATCACCTTCTGCATCTTGAATTCCATCTAGAAGCCGCACCAATACCACTTAGCATTCTATCAAGGTTTCTCAGTGATAGCTCTGCCGGTTAAAGCTTAATCCCTTACCAGTAACACAAGATCTTCTACCGGTAACCAACCAAAATAACTAGTGTTGACATCAATGACAAAACATGAATGCAACACATAATCAATTCCTCCATATTGCCAAAAAAACTTACATCTTATTAGCACACAATTTCTTTATGCACATAGGCACTCCATTTATGAAACTACTTTCAAACACACATAGAGGAAAATACATATAATGTTGCTTGACCAACTCATCAGTCATCGACTTAGGAAAACAATTGGCACTTTGAATTCAAGAGCTCTAAATATAGCCAATCTTATTGTACCATGCATATAAACATCTTTTTTGGTTTCTATTCTTTCAAATGATCAAAGTTTATTTGGTATGATTACTTAACCAATAGTTTAATTCTTCCTTCAGGAATAATCCATCATACGTACTCATGCATCTTTTCATGTCATTAAAGTTCTTCCTCAGGCTTATTACACATAAATTGTTTAGATTATCTCCATTGGTGACAATATTTTGTAGATGATTCATCGGGATCTTCTTGTTTTATATCTAAAAAAATCACATTCTTGACCTATCACTTTGTCGATTCCCTTTGAATGTTTCCCCTCCGAACCTTGACCATTGATCAAAAGACATCAATAAATTTCAATGAGATTCAAACTTCCTTTGATCATGAGGATCTTTGTCAATCAAACTGGCTAGGAGTCATCTAAAGCCTTACTGAGTCCACAATGGTCATCGATTTCAAAATCACTAGCCTCTTGTTTCTCTTTCTTGCCTCCTCGATGAAATCTCATAATAAGTCTCCCAGAGACTCGAGTTAACACACTGGACTCTTCATTTTCTAATAAAATACCCCTTTGTCACTTATTTGGGAACTCACTAAAGAGAGGGAAAACCTATTAATGAGTACCGAGTCTTACACATATCATCCTATCATCACCCTCCTTAGATGCTCGCTCAAACATAAGGAAAACCTTACCGAGCTCCAAGTGCCTCATCTCTTGTGATCATCCATAAGACTCAAGTTTTGGTGAGAGATTTGGAACATCTAATCGAGTACTCAAGTTGATACTACTTCTACAAAAGATAACACTACTTGGAGCTGTGTGAGATACTTTCCCGTATCTCAAGTTTTGAGCTATCCCTTGGAATATCACACCACCGCCACTTCAGATGGAACTTGGATGCTTAGTAAGGCATGTAAAACATCTCAACACATGTTAGGGACCACTAAAACTAAGGCCAACTTTAAAACATCTTGAAGCACATGCAAAAAGGTCAATGCCCTAGGACATCATGGAAAAGAGACCGAATACTAGG
The DNA here is from genome assembly GCF_030272615.1 of Cryptomeria japonica. NCBI lineage: Eukaryota > Viridiplantae > Streptophyta > Pinopsida > Cupressales > Cupressaceae > Cryptomeria > Cryptomeria japonica. Next base: position 622,080,079 of record NC_081414.1, on the reverse strand, counting down.
CACATGATATTTAAACATTATGAGGGATGCAAAAGACTTAGGATAAATCATCTTTTATGGTTATTGACTGAAA